>NW_021639900.1:21898-26157 GCF_002087225.1 Trypanosoma theileri
TTTACAGTACCAATCATCAGTACGACTCCAGAGAAAAAAGAGAATGCACACAACCCACTGTACTGCGGAGGACCCCCAACCTGAAATCAAAAAAACAAAAAAAAATTAAAAACAGAATCAGCTGCCACAGCACATACAGTACTACAAAAGTACATCCTTCCATAGTCACGTATAGGAAATTATTAATATATATATGTGTATATATATATTTATATATTTGCTTTTACTTTTCCTCTCTGGACAAAAACAATCCAAACAAACGCAAATCAAACAAAAAGAAATTAACAAATAGCCCATGTTCTACAGAAAACGGCCAAATACAACTACTATCAATGTAAAACGTTATATACTTAATATATGTATAACAGTGTATCTGTTATATATATTTTTTCTCTCATGGCACAAGGCAAGCTGTCATTGGAGGAAAGAAAAGCACACAACATCCCAAAAACACACACACACAATGGAGTAGCAATAATAATAATTATTATTATAGGATAAACACAAACAAAAAACAATAACATTAACAAACGAAATCCCAACAGTAAAAGATCAGTTAGATTGTAGGTATGCATGAAAAAAGAAAAGAAAACAAAGTATGACCTGAGTCACACCATCACACCATCACCACTACAATCAGCATACAAGAATACAGGCCAGTGTAACCACAATCAGTAGTGGTACACGTACCCACACAGAAATGCTGATACTGCTGCTGCTGTCTGCATCACTCTTCACATTTGGTTCAGCATTAGCGGCAGTGCGGAATTTCACAGGACTCCTTGAAGTTGAAGTGTATTTCCCTCTTCATCCTCCTCGTATTCCTCATCCTCATATTCATCCTCAAGATCATTATCTTCCTCATCGCTCCCATTCCCAACATCTTCAAGACGTCTCACACCCACAAGAATAGCATGATAAACAAGAGGAGGAACACCAACAGTGGAAGTTTTAAAAAAGGGCATCAGAAGCTTTAGGCCCATCAGCCCATACCAACCCACAAGCACAACAGAGTGCAAGAGTTAATAAACAAAGCAGGTATCACCTCACCATTACAGCACTAGTCATTGTTGTTGTTTACTTCAATAGACTGATACAAGAAAGAAAGACGCAGAGAAGAAAAAAAAGAGATACACACATAATGAGTGGATGCAGGGCACAAATACTCACAGTGGGATAGAGAGAAGCGGCAACTGCACAGTAAAGCAAGAAAAAAGGAATGGACCAGTTGCTTAATAATATGTATCCATTAATAGAAAAAAAAGAACACCTCACAATACCCAAATAAGAGAGAGAGCCAAACACCCACAATACCCCATGGCTCTAGTTTATGTATATTAAATTACTTCACACACACATATCTGTGTGTACTAGCAAGAGATGTATACCGTCAGTGAGCAGAACAGCCCAGTTTTCTGCAAACGCACACAACGGAAAAAGCAAGTAATGGAATTAAAAGAACACAAACACACAAAAAAGTAAAAGAAAAGAAACTCGAATTAAAAGAGAAAGCTGTTAAACAGATTATTAGTTTATTCACCCATGAGGGATGTACGCAAATATGATTATGTTAGGATAACCATTATTATTATTTGACCTCAGATGAGTTCCATCGTTCAGTACACGGTAGCAGAGACAAAGACAGCCACAATCAGCAGCGGTGCTGCAGTGCGCATCCACACAGGACTGATACTGCTGTCAACATTAGCCTTCTTCTGTACAGTGGAAACGACGTTGCCAATCTGTGGGTCGGTCACGAGAACAGGAGATAGCGTGGTGGATGGTGCTTCTGTGGTAGTGTTCTCGGTGCTCGGCGGAGTAGTGGAATTGGTTTCTTCTGAGTCAGCTGCAGTCGCATCAAGAACAGTTGCAGGAGATTGCTGGGTAGCGTTAGAATTATCGGGTGTACTGTTATTAGCTGTGTCTGCACCAGAGGTACTGTTACCTGTACTCTCGTTAGTGGATGCTGGTGAGGTTGTACTGCTCTCTGCAGTAGAACCTTGAGTTTGGAGTTTTGTGCTGGTAACTGTTGGTGTTTCTACGCTGGAAGCAGAGACTTCTCGTGCGGCAGTAATGGTGGTGTCAGAAAGAGAAGAAGTCCCAGATGAACCCTGAGGCGCTGAAGGGTCCTCTGGGGAACTTAATGTACCAACACGGCGGTCGCTGCTAACAGAGTCTTGATGTGGAATTTCACCAGCAGGACGTTGGACTTGTACCCCTTGAGCATCACTTCTTCTTTCTTCGACTTCGCTCCCCACATGGTCTCCTGAGCTTTGTACACGTTTCATTTCTTCCTCCACCTTTTGAGATTTTAACCACACCGAACATTTTCTTCCTTCGACTTCACCTTCAGGGTTGGAATCCTTCGTACACTCATCTTTCACCCTTTTGTCCCTATCACTCCCTGAAAGAAGAGGAAAACCCTCCCAATCATCATGAAGACGTATCCCTGAACTTCGATCAACAGAATCACGACTATCTCCATTCGCCATCACTGCCTTTGGCTGTCCAGCAGTAGTAGCAATGGTTGTTCTTGTTGTTGCTGCTCTTGTTGCGGTACGCTGGCGGCAGAGGTCTGCGTACTTCCCACATGCAGACACACGGCTGCCCGCACCGCATGTAAGCCACTCGCTCTCCGCAGCGGGGCGTACACGCAGCGCACCGCCGGCCCCGCACGACACCTCCACAGCCCCACGGGATACACCACGGCCACTGGGACTGTCATTATCAACAGCAGCAGCAGCCGTCATGGTATACCCGCAGGCACAGCACAGCACAACGGCCAACACACACATCACACGGCGCATCATCATCATCATGAGAGAGAGACAAGGGTTTGTTGCACGTAAAAATACTGATCTAGAAAGAAAGACAATCAAAAAGGAAAAAAGAAAATAAATGAAGTATCAAACATGTTACGGCACACAATCCATTACCACAAAAGAAACTCACATATCACAAAGGAAATACCTACGAGTTAAAGAATGCAATGCAGCGCAATAACCTCAGTAAGAGTAAAAACACAAAAAAAAAGCCCACACTCACAAATATCTCAAAATAGGTTGAACCACCCAGCAAAATCATCAAGCAAATAAAAAGATATTAACCATTAGCCCAATTTACACAGTAAACACAGAAATATACACCAACTATGGGTGTAAGTCTATATGTGCGTATATACAAGCAATTATAAATATAAATTCATCTCTTATTATTATTATTATTATTATTATTTCATTTTTTCACTATAAAAAGTAGTTCATCATCATTATCACAGTGCAAGCCCAGGTGCACACAGAGAGAGAGAGAGTCTCCAAGAACACACACACACACACACACAATGGAGTAGCAATAATAATAATTATAGGATAAACACAGAGAGCAAAAACACACACAAAACACATTAACATTAAGAAACAAAAAAAAAAGAGAAAATCCCAACACGTGGAAGATTAGTTAGACTGTAGGGATGTATGCAAAAAGAAAAAAAAAAAAACAAAGGATGACCTGAGTCACACCAACACCATTAGCACAATCAGCACACAAGAATACAGGCCAGTGTAACCACAATCAGTAGTGGCAGACGCACCAACACAGAACTGCTGATACTGCTGCTGCTGTCTGCATCACCCTTCTTGTTGTTTGTGAGTTCAGGAGGAAGTGTTGTTGTTGTTGTTGTTGTTGTAGTAATGGTGGTGGGTGTATCTGCATTTCCCACATCACCTGTGTTGTTTGTGACCTCACTCTCCTCATTTGTGGCAATATTTTCACTCGCTCCGGTATCAGTTTCACTGGCATTCTCTGTTTCCGAATTGCTGGATTGGGTTACAGAAGAAGAAGGCTGTGTGTTTCGATCTTCTTGAGATTGTGTATTACTTCCCTGTGCCTGTCGGTCTGGTGTTTCTTGTCCCGTGCCACTGGTGTCCTGTGTTCTTCCAGGTGTATCTGTTTCTGGTCCACTGACAGATTGTTGTTGGCTCGTTTTGTTACCTTCCGGACCCCCTTCTTGTTCCTTTTCCTCACTTAGTCCAGTTTGTTCTCTGATCTGTCCTGCCGTGGAATCACCATGACCACTTCCAGGTTGTTTTGTATTGGTTTGCAATTGTGATTTGCTGTCAGGTTGTTCTTCCTGTACACTTTGAACTACTGTAGGTAGGGCCGCCACTGCTGATGTTTTGCAGGGTTCCTTCTCTCCTCCTTCACGAAGTGTTGCATCACAATGTTCACCTTCCTCAGAAACTTTCAACGATTCTTTATCT
>NW_021639900.1:27551-28398 GCF_002087225.1 Trypanosoma theileri
GTGGTGGTTGATTCCTCATTACTGGGTGTAGTTGTGGTGGTGGTGGTGGTATTCGCTGAGTTATTCGTCGTTGTTTCTGCAGAATTACCACCTTCCGCAGTTCCATCAGTTTGAGAAGATGCAGAAGTAGGAGATAATTGTGCACCTGTACCTTCTCCACTGTCTGTACTGGTGTTGACTGCGCTACTGTCATTAGATGTATCACCAGTTTGTTGAGGTTGCTGTGAAGCTTCTTGATTTGAGTTGTCTGTCACCCCAGGCTTTGCTTCTTCACTTTGTTTTGGATCTTCACGGCCATCGTGCTGCTGTTGAATTCCTTGACTCCTTCCTGCAGAATCCACTTCTCCCTCTGCACCACGTTCCCCATCCCCCATCTCGTTTTGAGTAATAGTGACTCCAGCTTCATGTCGCGGTTCACTCGCCTGAGAAGATAGGCCACTACCGCCAGGACCCCCCTGCGGTTGACCACCTCCAGATGGATTATTCTGACCACCGTGGGTGTTAGGGTCTTTAGCACCACCACCAGGAGCAGCAGGACCCATAGGAGCACAAGATTCACCGTTACCAGAACCTCCAGTACCTTCACGGCAGTTATCACCAGCACCAGGACCAAGATCACGACCAGATTCAACAGCAGCAGCAGTCCCAGCACAAGATTTACCGTCACCAGTAGCACCTTCAGGGCAACTGTCCTCAGTTTGTTGGGTGACAGGAGTACCTTGAAGAAGAATCTTTGTCTCACTCTCCGTATCAGGGACTTGGTCGGAAAGATCGGCGGCAGGCACTTCTTCAGCGAGGACGTGCACACACGCACATGAGAGCAGGAGAGCGAGGATACACAGCACGT
>NW_021639900.1:30094-30477 GCF_002087225.1 Trypanosoma theileri
TTGATGTGGCCTCACTTAGAGAACGTTCTGGTACACCTGGTACTTGCAGTTGACCTTGATGCACATCTTGCGCACTTAGAGATGCATCCATTTCTCCTTTATGAGCTTGCGCCGGAATCGAATCAGGAAAACGGTACGATATATTATCAATCTTCCGAGCTTCCTTATACGCCGAACAATTTAATTTATGAATCCGAGTCGTACTTTCATCCTGGGTACATTCATGATCACGGCTTGCTGTTATAAACAAATCACTCCATTCCTCAGCACCTCTGTTTGCCATCACCGCCTTTGGCCGTCCAGCATTAACAGTAGTAGTCCCTGTTGTTTGTGTTGTTGCTGCTGTTCTTGCGGTACGCTGGCGGCAGAGGTCTGCGTACTTC
>NW_021639900.1:31557-35292 GCF_002087225.1 Trypanosoma theileri
TTTCCTCCATCATTTCGGTTACTTGGTGACTCACTCTCTGCAGATGAAGTGCCATTCTCAGGTGTTACAGCATCAGAACCAACATCACTCCCTGTGGCCGAATTGTTGGAATAAGAAGAAGAAGGTTGTGCTGTTTCACTTCCCTGTTTAGATCCACCTTCTTCGGTTGCACTGACCACACTGCTTTCAGTTTGACCGGCAGCGGTAGGAGCACCGCCAGTACCCCCTGCGGGAGAAGAAGCACCACCTTGTGAACCGTTTACACTTTGAGTTTCCCGAGTTTCTGGTTCACCAGGAGGAAGAACATCAACAGTTACGTTGGCACGATCCTCTTGTCGTCCTTCAGTATGTGAACCCTGGTCAGTTAGAGGACGGCTTTGACCATCGTGACCTTGACGACCGCCACCATTAATTCCACTATTTTCATTTAAGCTAGCATGATTCTCTTCTTGTGATTTGTTTTTACAACCAGACCCACCAGAAGGGCAATTCTCTTGAGTCTCATCAACATCGGTAGGGCAACTATCCGGCCCAGAAGGTTCCACACAATCCTCACGAGCAGAGTTACGTATACTGGAGTTACTATTACACGTAGAACCATGAGAACAATCACCACCACCAGAAGCTTCAACACCACCAGCACCAGCAGGACAACCACTACCACTACTACCATCTTCGCAACTGTTAGCAGCGTGTCCAGATGCATCAGGACAACCACTATCACCGCCTCGGCAAGTGGAACCATCCTGCGGTTCAGTTGGACTCCCTGCAGTGGCCATACATAGACACTCAACACACAAAAGCAAAGCAAGAAAAAACAATAAACGGAGCACCATCATTGTTAAAAAACCTAAAAATACACCCTGAGTTTACTTGGCCACAGAAATAAGAAGACAAAGATAGAAAGTCAAAATAAAAACAAATAAGCAAACAAGAATTACAAAATAATCGATGAGAAATCCAGAAAAATCACCTAGATGAAATCTAATTCAAGGAAAATAACAAATATTACCCAGTATTAAGAAGAAACTCCCAATCAATAAAAAGGAAAGAAAAAGAATCCAAGAGCACAATGAACAGTACCAGAAAGCACACAAATAAGTTTCTATGGATAAGCTTTGCAGGGTATACGCAATCAATATCATAAATGTATCTGTTACTCTTTCACCTTACTCACACAAAGCAGATCATTATAAAAGTTTACGGCAAAGGACACAACCACACAGCAAACAATAAGCAAAGAAAAAGAAAGTTTCAATTAGCCCAATTTACCCAATAAACATAGATATACACCAACTATGGGTATAAGTCTATATATGTGTGTATATACGTAATTATAAATATAATTTCTTCTGTTATTATTATTTCCTTTTCCCTCTCACTTCTAAAAAACAGTTCATCATCATTATTATCACAGTGCAAGCCCAGGCACAGAGAGAGAGAGAGTCTCCAAGAACACACACACACACACAATGGAGTAGCAATAATAATTATTATAGGATAAACACACAGAGAGAGAGTAAAAACACACAAAACACATTAATATTAAGAAACAAAAAAGAAGAAAATCCCAACGGGTAAAAGATTAGTTAGACTGTAGTGTGGTTGTATGCAAAAAAAAAAGAGAAAACAAAGGATGACCTGAGTCACACCAGAATCAGCACACAAGAATACAGGCCAGTGTAACCACAATCAGTAGTGGTATACGCACCCACACAGAACTGCTGATACTGCTGCTGCTGTCTGCATCACCCTTCTTGTTGTTTGTGAGTTCAGGAGGAAGTGTTGTGATGGTGGTTGATTCTTCATCATTATTGGGTGTATTGGGAGTGTCAGTGTTCGTGGGTTCCGCATTATTGGACTCCCTTGTGTTGGTGTTTGATTGAGAATCTTGTGTAACGGGTGTCTGGTCCTGTGAAGGACTTGGTTGATGAGGTTCCGAATTATTTGTATTGGTTTCAGAAGGAGAAGAAGTGGTGTGCGAGTTATTCGCATTGTCCTGCGTCTTTCCTTCTTCTTCAGTTCGTTATCAGTAGTATGCGGGTTCTCTCGTTTACTGTCGTCAGTCACTTGATTCCCTGCATCCTGAGGATGATCACTATTGCCAGGCTCCACATGCGAAGCTCCACCACCTGTTCCTTGTGTGGAACCTGAATTGGTAGGTGACAATGAAGAAGGAGATTTGGGATCGTGGAGGGCTTCTGAAGCTTGAGGCAATAAACCGTCAGTAACTTCACTTGTATTTGTTCCTAGCTCATGATTATCTTCAGTAGTACTTCTTCCAGAAGAATTAGGTATGATAGGTTCGACTTGAACCTTATTTCCTTCAGGTCGACCTGGTATTCTGTCACCTTCTTGCATTCTCCCCTGTTCTTTTTGCTCCATTTGCTCACTCAGCTCCTGGTTCAACTCAGTGTTAGTATCAGGAGCCCTAGACGTTCCAATATCAGGTGGATCACTTGCAGCAAGATGTTGTTTTTCTTCACGACGACAATTACTCTCATCGGAACCATCACTGCAATCGACAGTAGATTCAGTTTCCTGAAGAACGTCACTTTCTGCAGCAGCTCCCACACATCCACAGATAAAACAGAAGGAGAGGACCAACAAACTCAGTACGTGACGCAAGAGCATCATAACAGTCTTTGCTCTTCTTTTCTGGTGTCACTGACCTGCAGAAAAAAAAAGAAGAGAACAGAAACACCAACAAAGGTATTCAGTGTCACAAAACAACAACAATATATATAAATACAGACAACAAAACATAAAGCCATAACAATCACTCAAATAGTGTCCAATGAAAGGAACAAAACACACAATACCCAATAACAAACAGATAAGCACAATAAACCCCTCAAAAGAAAAAAAAAGAAATTAAAGAGAACGACCATCAGAAGCAGGCACAACACAGAAATACATCAAAATGTCTCTTCCTGTAGGACCAAGCACAATTATAAATATACTGATGTATTCCTTATTATTTCTTCTCCCAACACAAAATAATCCATCACCACAGTGCAGGAGAAAGCACACAGCGCCCAAGCAAGAAAAAAAACAAAAATTAAGAACAGGACCAACTGCACAAAAATAAATCACAGACCACTGAGTATGCTAGTGTGTTCAAGCAATTACGAATACAAATTGAATTAACTACTATTTTTTTCTTTGATCTTATAAAACAGATTACCAAAAACCGTGCAGGGCAAAAGCACAGAATGACCCAGCAAACCATAAGCAAAGAAACAGATATTACAAATTAGCCCAATTTACCCAATAAACACAGAAATATACACCAACTATGGGTACAAGTCTATATATGTGTGTATATAAGCAATTATAAATATAAATTCATCTGTTATTATTATTTCTTTTCTTCTCCTTTCACTGCAAAAAGGCAGTTCATCATCATTATTACAGTGCAAGCCCAGGTGCACACAGAGAGTCTCCAAGAACACACACACACAAAGGAGTAGTAGCAATAATTATAATTATAGGATAAACATAGAGTAAAAACAAACAAAACACACAATAACATTAAGAAACAAGAAAGAAAATCCCAACCGATGGTAGATTAGTTAGACTGTATTGATGCAAATAAAAAAAGAAAAAGAAAACAAAGGATGACCTGAGTCACACCACCACCACACAATCAGCACACAAGAATACAGGCCAGTGTAACCACAATCAGTAGTGGTACACGCACCCACACAGAACTGCTCATACTGCTGCTGCTGT
>NW_021639900.1:35607-43194 GCF_002087225.1 Trypanosoma theileri
GTGTAGTAACCCTTGCATCAGTTTGGGAATCAGTATTCTCAGCGTCTCTTTTGTCACCAACGGAAGGGCTCTCTGCTGCTTTATCAGCTTCCTTTAATTGTTTACTTTGTTCCTTACTGTCTGGTTGTGCTTTATTGTTCTTTTCTGGGTCGACGAGATCTTCAGCAGTACCGCTGCCAGCCCTATTCTCATCTGTACGGCCAACCAATGTATCTTGTACCTGCTGCCGTGCACCCTGACCTCCACTACCACCACCACTACTACTACCATGACCACCACCAGAAGGGACAGTAGTCGAAACAGTATGAGAATCACAGGTACGGCCATCAACCTCAGAAGTTTCACCACCAGTAGTAGCTGGAGAACAAGCAGAAGAAGCAGAATCTGGCAAAGACTCATCAGTACTCCCTCTATCACCTGAAGGTCCTACTGAACCAGGGGGACCTTGAGGGCCTGCTTCACCTTTCTGCCCCAAAGGATGTTGAATATCTCCCCCAGGAACAGGATTCTCTCCAATCGCCACCCCCACACATGCAATGCTCAGCAGCAAAGCCAATGAAAACAAAGTACGATACAACATCATTACTGCAGAGAAAAGAAATAGTTTTAATTGATTTGGACGAACCACCTTCAAAAAGAAAAACAAAAACAAAAACACAACGAAAACACAGTCTAAAGTAAGAATAGAGAAAAACAAAATCAGCAGTAAAAATACAGTACAAACAATAAAAAAAAGAATCAATAACACCACATACAACCAAATAAAATATAAAACAAACAGAACCTAATGGCACACAACACAAAAGCAAAGCGAAATGTGAGCATGTTTGAGTTAATATGCAATTAGTACTATTCTTTCTCTCTAACAATCTTATTTTTCAAAGATCCCACCATCATCATTGCCGCAGGAGAAAAAACACACTCAACGCCCCAGCAAAGCATAAGCAAACAAACAAACAGATATTAAACGTTAGCCCAATTTACCCAGTAAACACAAGAAATACAACAACTATGGGTGTAAGTCAATATATGTGTATATATACGCAATTATAAATATAAATTTATCTCTTATTATTATTATTTCATTTTCCCTTTCATTGAAAAAAAACAGTTCATCATCATCATCACAGTGCAAACCCAGAGGCACACACAAAGAGAGTCTCCAAGAACACACACACACACACACAATGATGGAGTAGTAGCAATAATAATTATTATAGGATAAACACAGAGAGAGCAAAAACACACACAAAACACATTAACATTAAGAAACAAAAAAGAAAAAGAAGATAATTCCCAACAGGTGAAAGATTAGTTAGACTGTAGGGATGTATGCAAAAAAGAAAAGAAAACAAAGGATGACCTGAGTCACACCACACCATCACCATTACAATCAGCACACAAGAATACAGGCCAGTGTAACCACAATCAGTAGTGGCACACGCACCCACACAGAACTGCTGATACTGCTGCTGCTGTCTGCATCACCCTTTACATTTAGCATTATGTTGCTATTGTTGATTCCATTTATAGGAGAAATTGTATTGGTAGTGGTTGAGGTTGATCCCTGGTTTTTGGTGGTATTGAGAATAACAGAGTTTGTGTTGGTTGTGGTGTTCCCATCTGCTGATGCACCCACAGTATTGACACCATTTGTTGATTCATTCTCTGTAGTTGTCACATCATCAGTGGTACTGTTGGGCTCCGTGCTCTTGTTGTTTAGTGTGTTTGAATTATCAGTAGATAGACCAGATTGAGTTATTTCACTAGGTGATGCATCTGTAGTAGGATGTGGTTTTGAGTCAACAGTAACGTGGGATTCTGTACTTGTTGTACCTGTGGTATTTGGTTCTTTATTGTGGTCATCTTGTTGAGGATCTTGTGCAGTTTTATTTATCTGTTCTTGTTGACCCTCAGAACCAATCAGAACTGACTCACTGGGTAGCGTCTGATTCTGCGTATTCTTTGCTTGTTCAGACACCACATCCGTTTTATCGCCACTGTGATCTTTTACAGGAGAAACAAGAGATAGGACAGTTTCTGGTTGACGTTCATTCCCACGATCATGACCTTGTGAACTTTCACCCAATTCTCCTTCCACCACTTTTGTCATCTTGTCCTCTTCCTTCTCAGTAACAACATTACCATTATCACCTTTAGTAATATTCTTAGATTCGTCAGGATGTTTCTCATGCTTATTAGATACAGGAGGCACAACACGTTGACCAACACCAACTCCTGGCAGAATATTACCACCATTAAGTTGAGGTGAAAGAGGCATACCATAAGCATCATGAGAACCGACAGCACCAGCAGGACCAGGAACAGCAGGTTTAACTGCAGGACCAGGTTTATGCTGAGGAAGTAACTGAGGGGGAATTGTCTTTGGGAAACCTTTAGCACCAGGAACAGGACCAACCATACCAGGAACACCACCAGGACAAGACACACCAGGATTAGCACTTGGATCCCGATGAGCAGCAAAGGTCGATTGAGGCCCATGTTGTGCGGCAAGAGGACCAACAGGAGACTGAAGAGGAGATCTACCAACACCATGAGAACCACCGGGAAGAACACCACCAGGAGGACGAGGATGAGGAGGATTAACAGCTCCAGGAATACCAGGATGAGAAACACCACCAGGTTGGGGATGTGAAGGTTTAGGATGAGAAACACCACCAGGCACAGCAGGCTGAAGAATCCCACCAGGACCACCAGGAAATGGAGGCTGCATATTATCATAACTAGCCATCACGCATCCACATACTCAGTACAGGAAGAATGGCAGTAAGCACAACACGTGGCCCATCATCTTCATAGACATAATAGTGGTAGTAGTTTCCCTTAAAAACACTCAACTACAAAGAAAGAAAAACATGAGAGATTAACAAAATGCTCATAATTTAAAAAAAACACAAGCGTGTACAAGTAGTGAAGCACAAAGAACGTCAACAGTATGGAGAACAAAAACAAATCATAAAAAAACAAAACAGCAAATTAAACTCAGTAAAGGTAGATGCAAAAAGGACATCCATATAATCAAAGACTCCCGCAGTAAAGCACAGAATGCCAAAGCAAACCATAAGCAAACAAACAGATATTAAACATTAGCCCAATTTACCCAGTAAACACAGAAATCTACACCAACTATGGGTGTAAGTCTATATATATGTGTGTATAAGCAATTATAAATATTAATTCATCTGTTATTATTATTTCATTTTCCCACTGCAAAAAAGCAGTTCATAATCATCATCACAGTGCAAGCCCAGGTCCACACACAGAGAGAGTCTCCAAGAACACACACACACACACAATGGAGTAGCAATAATAATAATTATAGGATAAACACACAGAGAGCAAAAACACACAAAACACATTAACATTAAGAAACAAAAAAAAGAAAAGAAATCCCAACAGGTGGAAGATTAGTTAGACTGTAGGAATGCATGCAAAAAGAAAAGAAAACAAAGGATGACCTGAGTCACACCAACACAATCAGCACACAAGAATACAGGCCAGTGTAACCACAATCAGTAGTGGTACACGCACCCACACAGAACTGCTGATACTGCTGCTGCTGTCTGCATCACCCTTCTTGTTGTTTATAGGTTCAGGTGGAAGTGTTGTTGTTGTTGTGGTGGTGGTAGTTGATTCCTCATTACTGGGTGTATTGAGAATGGCAGAGTTCGTGTTCGCTGGGTTACTTGGTGTTGTTTCTGCAGAATTACCACCTTGAGTTCCATCATTTTCAGAGGAAGAAGAAGAAGATGGTTCTGTGACTGGAGCTTCTGGAGGTGATGTACTGCTCTGAGCATCGTTCGCACCATGTTTATCATTTTCTTCGTGAGTAATCTGTGTCTCTTCAGGCGATTTTACGCGGTCCGTATCACTGGGAGTTTGTGGAGTACCACGGGTAACTGTTTGTGGAGGACTCGCAGTTTGTTCTTGGACATGATTGTCATCTCTCTGTTCCTTGCCCTCTTTAATTCCTCTGTCTTGCGGACTCTCCTCACCGTCCCGTTGTTTTTGGTCCACATCTTGAACTTGATCCTCCCTAACTTGTGTGGAGGAGCTACCAGCTCTACCAGGTTGCATTGAGTGGGTTTGCAGATCTTTACTGATGTTGTTTTCTTTCCCCGCATCTGGACCACTTTTTTGTTGCATCACTCCCGACTTGGCTGGTCCTTTGCAAGGCGACTTCCCTCCTCCACCCGTTGCTGCATCACACAGTGTTTCTTCAGCGTCACTCTCCGTATCAGGGACTTGGTCGGAAAGATCGGCGGCAGGCACTTCTTCAGCGAGGACGTGCACACACGCACATGAGAGCAGGAGAGCGAGGATACACAGCACGTAGCGCATCATTATAATTATTTCCAATGGTTGCAGGTATTGTGGATATCGTTGCACCTGTCTTACTTCAATGGAATGCACAATAAAGAAGAAAGAGTATAGAGAGAAAAACAGAAACAAATAGAATCAATGGAAATAAACACAAGATGAAAGCACATACCAAATCAAACAACACTCAACAATTACAGCAGAGGCACACACATTGCAGAAAGCTGCAATCATAACTCAGATAATACCCAAATTAAAATAAAAACCCATACAATACCCAATAACAAACAGATAAACCCAAATAACCCTTCAAAAGAAAAAAAAAGAAATTAAAGAGAACGACCAACAAAAGCAGGCACAACACAGAAATAAATCAAAATGCCTCTTCCTGTAGGACCAAGCACAATTACAAATATATACTTATGTATTTTTTATTATTTTTTCTCCCCACAAAACACTCCAACACAAAACAATGCAGGAGAAAGCACACAGTGCCCAAGCAAAGAAAGCGAAAATAAAAAATGAAGAAGCTGACAAATCGCACAAAAATAACTCACAGACCACTGGGTATGTTGGTCTGTTCAAGCAATTAGGAATACAAATTGCATTAACTACTATTTGTTCCTCTGCTCTTATAAAACTGATTACCAAAAACCGTGAAGGGCAAAAGCACACAATGATCCAGCAAACCATAAGCAAATAAACAGATATTAACCATTAGCCCAATTTACCCAGTAAACATAGAAATATACACCAACTATGGGTGTAAGTCTATATCTGTATATAGACGCAATTATAAATATAAATTCATCTGTTATTATTATTTGCTTTTCCTCTCATTGCAAAAAACAGTTCATCATCATTATCATCACCGTACAAGCACACACACACAGTCTCCAAGAACACACACACACAATGGAGTAGCAATAATAATTATAGGATAAACACACAAAACACATTAATATTAAGAAACAATAAAGCAAAGATAATCCCAACAGGTGGAAGATTAGTTAGACTGTAGGGATGCAAGCAAAAAAGAAGAGAAAACAAAGGATGACCTGAGTCACACCACCACACCACAATCAGCACACAAGAATACAGGCCAGTGTAACCACAATCAGTAGTGGTATACGCACCCACACAAAACTGATGATACTGCTGCTGCTGTCTGCATCATCCTTCTTGTTGTTTGTCAGTTCAGGAGGAAGTGTTGTTGTTGTTGTTGTGGTGGTGGTAGTGGGATCTGTATTATCTGCAACCTCTTCTTGGTTACCTGTTGACTCACTCTCTGCAGGTACAGTGCCATTCCCAGGTGTTGCAGTATCAGAACCATCACCACTCCCTGTCTCCGAAGTGTTAGGAGAGTCAGCAGAAGGTTGTGTTGCCACAGTTCCGTTGTTAT
The DNA here is from genome assembly GCF_002087225.1 of Trypanosoma theileri. NCBI lineage: Eukaryota > Euglenozoa > Kinetoplastea > Trypanosomatida > Trypanosomatidae > Trypanosoma > Trypanosoma theileri. The sequence continues at coordinate 41,351 of NW_021639900.1, forward strand.
CTCCATTTTCACCCTCACGTGTTGTATTGTTGCCCTTGCCTCCAGTTTCGCCATCATCTGAAGACTCAACAGCACTCCCCTCAGAAGGGTTAGGATCAGTACGAGCCTTATCGCAAGGAACAGTCTTAATAAAAGGAGGAACACCAACATAATTAACACAATTACTGGACTTAGAAGTTTTACCCGTTTCAGCCCATACTAACCCACAAACACAACAGAGTGCAAGAGTTAATAAGCAGAGCAGGTAGCACCTCACCATTACAGCCTTTGTCATTGTTGCTGTTTACTTCAGTAGACCAATACAAGAAAGAAGAAGAAGACAAGAAAGAATTATGATAGAAACAAACAAACATACAACAGTACAACAAATATTCACAGTGGGAGAGGATGAGAAAAGCAGCAACTACACAGTAAGCAACAAAAAGGAATATTCCGCTTGTAGTGATAATATGTATCCCTTAATAGAAAAGATAACACCCCACAATACCCAAATAAGAGAGAGAGAGAGAGCCAAACACACACACAATATCCCATGGCTCTAGTTTATGTAAATTAAATTATTGCACACACACACATCTGTGTGTACTAGCAAGAGATGTATACCGTCAGCGAGCAGAACAGCCCAGTTTTCTGCAACCACACAACGGGAAAAGCAAGTAATTGAATTATTAGAAAAAGAACACACACACACACAAAAGAAAAAGAAAAGAAATTCGAATTAAAAGAGAAATCTGGTAAACAGACTATTAGTTTATTTATTTCACCCACGAGGGATGTACGCAAACATGATTATGTTAGTTTAACCACTATTATTATTATTTGTCCTCAGATGAGACCCACCGTTCAGTACACAGTAGTGGAGAACAACATAGCCACAATCAGTAGTGGTGCTGCAGTACGCATCCACAGAGGACTGAGACTGCTGTCAACATTAGCCTTGTTCTGCAAGGTGGAGGCGATGTTGCTGCTGATCTCTGCGCTAGGTACAAGAGATGGAGATGGAGTTGTGGTTGGTGTTTCTGTGGTAGTGTTCTCGGTGCTGGGAAGAGTAGTGGAATTGGTTTCTTGTGATTCTGACACTGCGGTCGTATCTGGAGTTGCAGTACTCTCCGCTGCTGGAGAAGGATTCTGCGTAGCACTGCCATGATTAACATTTTCTTGTGAAGTTTCTGTGGAGTTTGCCGACTCACCTTGTGGATTTCTTTTGGTAGGATCAACATCTTCAGATTGGCCTGTTTCTGTTTTTGTTAAATCTGAACCGACTGATGGTGACGCAATCCCTGCAGCCTTACCACCCGCCAAAAGAGGTTCTGTAGGAGCAACGTTAGTTAATTCTTCTTGCCCTACAGTCGACACAAGTGGCACGACCATTTCACTTTCCTTCTGAAGCGTGGTTTTTACCTCCGGTACGGTTTTCAAGGGTACTTCAGCCTCCGCTCGTTTCTCTTCTCGCAAGTTTCCCGTGGTTTCCTGATCTTCATGTTCCGGTAATTGTGTTTCCACTTGATTTTTCGGCACAGCCTGAGAATCTTTTCTCTTTCTTTTTTCTTGTTCATAAACTTCGTCGTACTTCGTTTTCTCAGCATCTGTTAATGCATAGGAAAAATCCCTACTACCCATCCAGGCCATCACCGCCTTTGGTTGTCCATTAGCAGTAGTAGTAGTAGCAATGGTTGTTGTTGTTGTTGTTGCTCTTGCAGTACGCTGGCGGCAGAGGTCTGCGTACTTCCCACATGCAGACACACGGCTGCCCGCACCGCATGTAAGCCACTCGCTCTCAGCAGCGGGGCGTACACGCAGCGCACCGCCGGCCCCGCACGACACCTCCACAGCCCCACGGGATA
>NW_021639900.1:44304-44580 GCF_002087225.1 Trypanosoma theileri
ATTGTGCACCTGTACCTTCTCCACTGGCTGCACTGGTGTTGACTGCGCTACTGTCATTGGATGTATCACCAGTTTGTTGAGGTTGCTGTGGTGAACCTTCTTTATTTGAGTTGTCTTTCACCCCAGGCTTTGCTTCTCCACTTCGTACTGGGTCTTGTCTGCTCTCTTGCTGCTGTTGACTTTCTTGACTCCTTCCTGCAGATTCCACTTCTCCCCCTGCAGCAGCCTCTGCACCACGTTCCCCATGCTCCCTCTCGTTTTTAGGAGTACGGTTAG
>NW_021639900.1:45751-51709 GCF_002087225.1 Trypanosoma theileri
TTATTATCATTTCTTTTTTCTCACTGCAAAAAGCAGTTCATCATTATAATCACAGTACAAGCCCAGGTGCACACACAGAGAGAGTCTCCAACAACACATACACACAATACTCCATGGCTCTAGTTTATGTATAAAATCACTGCACACACACACACACATCTGTGTGTACTAGCAAGAGATGTATACCGTCAGTGAGCAGAGCAGCCCAGTTTTCTGCACACATACAACGGGAAAAGCAAGTAATGGAATTATTAGAAAAAGAACACACACACACACAAAAGTAAAAGAAAAGTAATTCGAATTAAAAGAGAAAACTGGTAAACGGATTATTAATTTATTCACCCATGGGGATATAAGCAAATATGATTATGTTAGGATAACCATTATTTTTCTTTGACCTCAGATGATTCCCACTGTTCAGTACACAGTAAAGAAGAACAACACAACCACAATCAGTAGCGGAGCTGCAGTGTCCATCTAAACATCTGTGTGTACTAGCAAGAGATGTATACCGTCAGTGAGCAGAACAGTCCAGTGTTCTGCACACATTCAACGGAAAAAGCAAGTAATGGAATTATTAGAAAAATGAACACACACACACAAAAAAAAGTAAAAGTAATTCGAATTAAAAGAGAAAGCTGGTAAACGGATTTTTGGTTCATTCACCCATGGGGATGTACGCAAATATAATTATGTTAGTATAACCATTATTATAATTTTTCCTCAGATGAGTTCCATCGTTCAGTACACGGCAGCGGAGAACAACACAACCACAATCAGTAGTGGTACACGCACCCACACAGAACTCATACTGCTGCTGTCTGCCTTACGCTTCTTGGGTGGTAGTTTGTCTTCGCTCTTCGCAGGCATAGGAGGTTGCAGTATTGTTGGCATTGCGGGTGACGTCACCTTAGTGGGTGTATTGGGGGTGTTCCTTATTGATTCACTCTGTGCAGAAGTACCACTCACCTCATTAGGTGAAGGTGCTGCAGTATTGTCTGCCTGATTACCATTCTCATGATGAGTGCTTGTTGACGTTTCTCCACCACTTTGGGAAACCTCAGGAATAGGAGGAGGAGGAATAGGACCAGAGCGACGATTACGAGCAACAGTAGGAGGCCCAACAGTAACCTTAGCAGCTTCAGGCACACCAGGTAATGCCTTAGAAGCAGTATCGGTGTGAGTAACATTAGGATGAACACCAGGAAATCCAGGAACTACACCATCACCAACACCAGGGTGAGAACCAGGTGACGTAGGAGGAGGTGTTGGAACAACATTACCGGGTATGCCAGGACCATCACACGAATGGCCTTCTTTAGGGCAAGAAAACACAGGAACAGGGTGAGACCCCAATTTATTTCCTTTAACATCAGTACCATGGTGAGACATGTGTTCTTTAACACGAGATAGGTTCCCTTGTGTTGCAATAACTTCATTGGGAGCCTTCTGTGGATTTGCTTCAGCACCAACGTCAGATGTACCACGTGTACTGAGGTCAGAAGAAGCGGTACTTTTAGGAAGAGTAATACCAGCCATATCAGGGCCACCATACACAATATCTTTAGTCTCTGGAGTAGCGGGAACACATGGAGCCTCATCAGTACTAGTAACTCCAGCTTTACAAGGAAGGCATGGCATAACCTTACCGTCTTTGAGAGGACAACCGGTCTTATTATCAACCTGAACACCGGGAATGCCAGCTCCTGGATAAGGCCTTCCAAGAGCATTCTGAGGACCAGGACCAACGCCACCAGGAACAGCACCATCAGAGCTTACGCGGTCAGAACCAGGAGCACCAGAAGCGGACTTAGGACCAGTGCTACCAATCCCATACCCAGCAGCTTTAATTTCAGTGGAAGGTTTTTGTGGATCAGCTGCTGCAGTCACACATCCACAGGCGCAGCACAACATAAGACCCAGTAAACACAGCGTGCGATGCATCATTTCCCCCATAGTCATAAAAGTGATTCTGGGTTTCACTTAAAAGCAATGAACTAAAAAACAGAAAAACAATATGAGAGATCAAAATTGTAATCCAAACACAGTAAAATACAATGAAACACAATAGTGTAAAAATAAAAAACCAAACCAGTTACAGAAAACAAAACAGCAAAGTAAACTCAGTCAAAATGAAAAATAAAAATAATTTAAAAGCACAACGAATGCCCAATAAACATACAATAACACAGAAGAGTGGGTATGCTGGTGCCCATAAGCAATAATTAAATTCTGTCTAACACATACTGTTTTTTTTCCTTTCTCTATTCAAACTAGATCATCATAAAAACCGTACAGGACAATGCACACAACGCCCCAGCAAACCAATAGCAAACAAAAAGATACTAACCATTAGCCCAATTTACCTAGTAAACACAGAAATACACACCAACTATGGGTGTAAGTCTATATGTATGTGTATGTAAGCAATTATAAATATAAATTCATCTGTTATTATTATTTCTTGTTTTTCCCACTGCAAAAAAACAGATCATCATCATTATCACAGTGCAAAACCAATCACAGAGTCTCCAAGAACGTACACACACACAACGGAGTAGTAGCAATAATAATAATTATAGGATAAACACACAGAGAGAGCAAAAACACACACAAAACACATTAACATTAAGAAACAAAAAAACAAAAAGAAATCCCAACAGGTGGAAGATTAGTTAGACTGTAGGGATGCGTGCAAAAAAAGAAAAAGAAAACATAGGATGACCTGAGTCACACCATCACCATCACTACAATCAGCATACAAGAATACAGGACAGTGTAACCACAATCAGTAGTGGTACACGCACCCACACAGAACTGCTGATACTGCTGCTGCTGTCTGCATCACCCTTCTTGTTATTTGCAGTCTCAGGAGGAAGTGTTGTTGTTATGGTGGTGGTGGTGGTTGAATCAGCATTGCCATTCTCCCGTGAACCTTCTGTGCCAGTCGTATCTGCAGCTGCAGTAGCCTGATTACCGGGATTACTTTCACCACCTTCATTTACACTTTCCGGCTGAGTTTGTGGGTTGGTGTTGTTGGAACCAACGTCTCCAGATGAGGTTGTGCCTTCAGTCGAAGCAGTTGCCTCTCCTTCCGTTGTGTTTTGTTGTGGTCTCTGTGAGTCTACATTACCTGCTGTGGATGACGTATTGCCTTGGCCTTCACTTCCTGCTGGTAGACTGACATTATCTGTGCCCCCAGGATTAAGATCGGGTTGTGGTTGTAGTTCCTGTTGTGGTGGTAGTGCTGGATTTAGTTCTGCTGGTTGTTTTACAGAAGGACAAGTACCTTCATGAGTACGAGAAGTTTCACCAGGAGGGCACTCCAAAGTTTCAACAACTCGTTCACTTTTCTCAACAGGAGGAGTACATTTACCTTGAGCACCTTCAGGAGTACCAGGAGGGCACAGAGAACCATCAGCACCAAGGACAGGTTTCTCAAGAAGAGAATTACATTCACCCGTTTTACCAGTAGTACCATTAGTGCACACCGAAGCAACACCACTACCTTCACGTTGCACAACTGGAAGAGCACAATCAGCAGAAGTACCAGTAGGAACACCATCAGCGCACTGAGTACCATGATTAATAATCTTTGTTTCACTCTCCGTATCAGGGACTTGGTCGGAAAGATCGGCGGCAGGCACTTCTTCAGCGAGGACGTGCACACACGCACATGAGAGCAGGAGAGCGAGGATACACAGCACGTAGCGCATCATTACCATTACAATACTTCTTGCAGTAGTCTTACTTCAATCGCTTACAGAAAAACAAAACAGAAACAAAGTTAATCAATGTACACAAGAAAATAAGAGCACATACCAAATCAAACAACAATCAATAATTAAAACAGAAGCACACACATAACAGAAAACTGCAACCATAACTCAGAAAGTACCCCAATTAAAGTAAAAACACACACAATACCCAATAACAAACAGATAATCCCAATAAACCCCTCAAAAGAAAAAAGAAATTAAAGAGTACAACCATCAAAAGTAGACAGCACAGAAATACATAACAGTGTCTCTTCTGGCCGAACCAAGCACAATTACAAATATATACTTATGTATTCCTTATTATTTTTTCGCCCCACTCAAAACACTCCAACAGACAACATTGCAGGAAAAAGCACACAGTGCCCAAGCAAAGAAAATAAACAAAAAACACAAATTAAGAACAGGACCAATCACACAAAAATAACTCACAGACCACTGAATATGCTGCTGTGTTCAATTAATTACGAATACAAATTGTATTAACTACTATTTTTTCCTTTGCTCTTATAAAACAGACTACCAAAAACCGTGCAGGGCAAAAGCACACAATGACCCAGCAAAACCACTAGAAAAGAAACAGATATTAACCATTAGCCCAACATACCCCAGTAAACATAGAAATATACACCAACTATGGGTATAAGTCTATATGTGTATATATACGCAATTATAAATATAAATTCATCTGTTATTATTATTTCTTTTTCCCATTACAAAAAGCAGTTCATCATTATCATAGTACAGGGGCAGGCACACACAAAGAGAGAGTCTCCAAGAATACACACAATACCCAATGACTCTATGTATTAAATTACTGCACACACACATCTGTGTACTAGCAAGAGATGTATACCGTCAGTGAGCAGAACAGCCCAGTTTTCTACCCACACACACAACGGAAAAAGCAAGTAATGAAATTATTAGAAAAAGAACACACACACGCACACATAAAAGTAAAAAGAAAAAGATATTCCAATTAAAAGAGAAAGCTGGTAAACAGATTATTAGTTCATTCACCCATGAGGGATGTACGCAATTATGATTATATTAGAATAACCATTATTATTTGTCCTCAGATAATTCCCACCGTTCAGTACATGGTAACGGAGAACAACATAGCCACAATCAACAGCGGTGCTGCATTGCGCATCCACACAGGACTGACACTGCTATCAGCATTAGCTTTGTTCTTCTGTACTGTGGAGGCGATGTTGCTGCTGATCTCTGTGTTGGGTACAGGAACAGGAGATGGAGTGGTGGTTGGTGCTTCAGTGACATTGTTCTCGGGACTAGCCGGAGTAGTGGTATTTGTTTCGTGTGAGTTTGGTGCGGCAGTCACATCATCAGTTGCAGTAGATTGCTGATTAAGATTAGAGTCACGAGAAGGAGTCGCGGTTGATTCTTCACTGGCAGTATTTGCGGGGCTCGGCTGAGAAGTGGTGTCGTTTTCGTTGGAGCTTTCTGTGGCAGTGGGAACTGCAGCTGCAGGAGATTGCTCTGTAGGATTAGAGTTGCCAGGTGTATTGATATCCCTTGCGTTATTCGACGTTTCTTCGTCACCTTGGGAAGGTGCAGCAGACTCTTGAGTTTGCCTTTGTGAATCACGTTCCGAGGAAGGATCTTTCGGTGAGTTATCACTTTCAGCACGAACAACTTCTCTCGCTCCCACTTCCGCTTCTGTATTTAATTCACTACTTCCACCTTCTCTCTCATGACCACTACTGCCTGGTCTACCAGGACCACTCACTACCGCATTTTTACCAGTTGAATCTGGTGCTCTTGCACTTCCACTGGGAGCCTGTTTTGAAGGGTTAGGATTACCAGATGGATTCCAGACACTACAACCCATTACAAATGTCGTCTCACCAGTACTACCTTTACACTTATTTTCATGGTTTTCTTGTTCAAGAAAATCATCCCATGTCCAAGGTCCAGAAGCCCTTCGTGCCGTTGTCAGTCCAGCATTAGTAGTAGGAGTAGGAGTACTACTAGCAATGATTGCCGTCCTTGTTGTCGTTGTTGCTGCTGTTGTTGCGGTACGCTGGCGGCAGAGGTCTGCGTACTTCCCACATGCAGACACACGGCTGCCCGCACTGCATGTAAGCCACTCGCTCTCAGCAGCGGGGCGTACACGCAGCGCACCGCCGGCCCCGCACGACACCTCCACAGCCCCACGGGA
>NW_021639900.1:52194-52627 GCF_002087225.1 Trypanosoma theileri
ACAGAGAGAGTCTCCAAGAACACACACACACACAATGGAGTAGCAATAATAATAATTATAGGATAAACACAGAGAGCAAAAACACACAAAACACATTAACATTAAGAAACAAAAAAAAAAGAGAAATTCTCAACGGGTAAAAGATTAGTTAGACTGTAGGGATTGCATGCAAAAAAAGAAAATGAAAACAAAGGATGACCTGAGTCACACCATCACACCATTACAATCAGCACACAAGAATACAGGCCAGTGTAACCACAATCAGTAGTGGTACACGCACCCACACAGAACTGCTGATACTACTGCTGTCTGCATCACCCTTCTTGTTGTTTGTGAGTTCACGAGGAAGTGTTGTTGTTGTTTATCCCTCATCATTATTGGGTGTATTGTGAATGGCAGAGTTATTTGTTGTGTTCGTTGAGTTAAATTCATT
>NW_021639900.1:53727-59113 GCF_002087225.1 Trypanosoma theileri
ACACACACAATGGAGTAGCAGCAATAATTATAATTATAGGATAAACACAAAGAGTAAAAAACACACAAAACACAATAACGTTAAGAAACGAAAAAGAAAAAGATAATCTCAACAGGTAAAAGGTTAGATAGACTGTAGGGATACATGCAAAAAGAAAAGAGAAAAGAAAGGATGACCTGAGTCACACCACCACACTACAATCAGCACACAAGAATACAGGCCAGTGTAACCACAATTAGTAGTGGTACATGCACCCACACAGAACTGCTGATACTGCTGCTGCTGTCTGCATCACCCTTCTTGTTGTTTGTGAGTTCAGGAGGAAGTGTTGTTGTTGTTGTTGTGGTTGTGGTGGTGGTCGTTTCTGTATTTCCTGCTCCTTCTTCATTTTGGTTCCTTGTTGATTCACTCTCTGCAGATGTTGTATCAGTCTCAGTCGCAGAAGCATTAGAACCACCGTTACTCGCTGTTTCTGAAGTAGTGGAGGAAGGCGGAGCTTGTGATGTTGCACTTTCACTGCCTTCACTGTTGCCGCTGATTCCAGTGTCAGGTTCATTTGCAGTTGCCTGAGGACTCCTAGCAGTATCAGGAGCTGCAGCAGGTTCTTTTCCACTTCGCCGGTCCGTAGGTTCCTGTTCAGGTGGACCACTAACACCTACTTCACCAGCAGGAGGTTGACCTTCACGTTCTTTTCCTGCTGGATCAGGGTGTGGTTGTGTTGATGAACCCCCACCACCACTACCAGCAGATCCAGAAGGTAGACCTTTATCTGCACGAGTACAAGTATCACCAGTAGATCCAGGAGAACCACCACCAGAACAAGAAGCGGCAGAGGCAGCAGCAGCAGCAGAGCAACTAGTAGTATCGCCAGTACCATCAGGGCAATTGACAGGAGCACCACCATCAGAGCACGGAGTACCTTCAAGGCAAATCTTTGTCTCACTCTCCGTATCAGGGACTTGGTCGGAAAGATCGGCGGCAGGCACTTCTTCAGCGAGGACGTGCACACACGCACATGAGAGCAGGAGAGCGAGGATACACAGCACGTAGCGCATCATTACCATTACAATACTTCTTGTAGTAGTCTTACTTCAATCGCTTACAGACAAGAAAAAAAACAGATAGAAAAACCAGAAACAAATAGAATCAATAAAAAAAGGAAATAAAAAAACACACCAAATCAAAGAACAAAGCAAACAATTACAGCAGAGGCACCCAATTAACAGAAAGCTGCAACCATAACCCATATATTGACCCAAATAAAAGGAACAACGCATACAATACCCAATAACAAACAGATAATCCCAATTAACCCCTCAAAAGAAAAAAATTAAGAGAGTGACCATCAGAAGCAGGCATAGCAATAAAATCAAACTGCCTCTTCTTGTAGGACCAAGCACAATTACAAATATACTTATGTATTCTTTATCATTTTTTCTCCCCACAAAACACTCTAACACACAACAATGGAGGAAGAAGCACACAGTGCCCAAGCAAAGAAAACTAAAAAAAAAAAACAAATTAAAAAGAGGACCAACCGCACAAAAATAACTCACAGTCCACTGAGTATGCTGGTGTGTTCAAGCAATAAGGAATACAAATTGTATTAACTACTATTTTTTCCTTTGCTCTGCAGAAAGCAGACTACCAAAACCGTTCAGGGCAAAAGCACACATCGACCCAGCAAACCACAAGCAAACAAAGAATCATGTACTAATCATTAGCCCAATTTACCCAGTAAACACATAGAAATACAACAACTATGGGTGTAATTCTATATATGTGTGTATATACGCAATTATAAGTATAAATTCATCTGTTATTATTATTTCCTGATTTCCCTCACTGCAAAAAGCAGTTCATCATTATCATCACAGTGCAAGCCCAAGCACACACACAGAGAGAGTCCAATAAAACACACACACACAATGGAATAGTAGCAATAATAATAATTATAGGATAAACACAGAGAGCAAAAGAACACACAAAACACACATTAACATTAAGAAACAAAAAAAAGAAAAAGAGATAATCCAAATAGGTAAAAGATTAGTTAGACTGTAGGGATGTATGCAAAAAAGAAAAAGAAAACAAAGGATGAACTGAGTCACACCACCACCACCATCACAATCAGCACACAAGAATACAGGACAGTGTAACCACAATCAGTAGTGGTACACGCACCCACACAGAACTGCTGATACTGCTGCTGTCTACATCACCCCTCTTGTTGTTTGTGAGTTCAGGAGGAAGTGTTGTTGTTGTTGTTGTTGTGGTGGTGGTGGTGGTTGAGGAGTTGGCACTACCCACATCAGCCTTTTGGGTACTTGTTGATTCACTCTGTGCATCTCCAGATTCGTTAGCATTCGGTGTGGCTGAAGTGTTTGAAGAAGTATCCGGTGTATTCTGAGGTGCATTTGCAGAAATCTGTTCACCGTCAGTAGTAGCTGATACTCTTGTGACTGGGGTCTCTTCATTTTGTGTAACGTGAGTGTTTGTGCCATCCTGTGGTTGTCCACCCGACTGTGTTCTTTGTTGAGCAGCGTGTTTATTTTCTGGTGATGGTTCTTCAGACACTGTTGTGGTTTCTTCAGTATTTTCTTCTCTTCCCACTGATCCTCTACCTGACTCTGCAGGAGGGGATGCCTCAAGGGATCTAGAATCTCCCTGACCATTTATCCCTGAAGTATGAGATGAGGTGGTGATTTCTCCTTTTCCCGGTGGTTCCTGTTTCTCATGTATTTGTTTCTCGTGTTGCTCCACTTGCTGACTTTCTTTCAACTGTTCAGGAGGTTTTGGCTTCTGCTGTTTAGAACCAGGAGCACCACCTGGTACCTCGGCAGCATGGGAAGAATGTCCGGTTAAAGAACCCAATTCACCGGCAACACGAGAAAAACCATCCTCGTTATCCTCAATATCATCTTCTTCCTTCTTATAGTGACACTCATCATCATCCTCATCATCACCAAAACAGATAATAAACGCAGGAACGGCACGACGAACAAGAGAAGGAACACCAACAGTGGTAGTTTTAAAAAAGGACATCAGAAGCTTTAGGACTATCAGCCCATACTAACCCACAAGCACAACAGAATGCAAGAGTTAGTAAACAGAACAGGTAGCACCTCACCATTACAGTCTTTGCCATTGTTGTTGTTTTACTTCAATGGAATGCACAAGAAAGAGGAACAGAAAGGAAAAAAAAAGAGATAGAAACAAATAAACATACATCAGAACAACAAGTACTCATAGTAGGATAGAGAAAGAGAAGCAACAACTGCACAGTAAAGCAAAAGAAAAGAAATAACCCGCTTGAATGATAATAATATGTATCCCATTAATAGAAGAAGAAAAAAGACCCCACAATACCCAAAAAAGAGAGAGCCAAACACACAATATCCCATGGCACTAGTTTATATATATGAAATTACTCCACACACATCTGTGTGTACTAGCAAGAGATGTATACCGTCAGTGAACAGAACAGCCCAGGTTTCTGCAAACACACAACGGGAAAAGCAAGTAATGGAATTATTAGAAAAAGAACACACACACACACAAAAGTAAAAGAAAAGAAACTCGAATTAAAAGAGAAAGCTGGTAAACAGATTATTAGTTTATTCATTCACCCATGGTGGATGTACGCAAATATGATTATATTGGTTTAACCATTATTATTATTATTTGTCCTCAGATGAGTCACACCGTTCAGTACACAGTAAAGGAGAACAACACAGCCACAATCAACAGTGGTGCTGCAGTGCGCATCCACAGAGGACTGATACTGCTGCTGTCAGCATTAGCCTTCTTCTGCACTGCGGAAGCAATGCTGCTGATCTGTGGGTTAGTTACGGGAACAGGTACAGGAGATGGAGTGGTGGTTGATGCTTCTGTGGTAGTGTTCTCGGGGTTCGTCGGAGTAGTGGGATTGGTTTCTTCTGCGTCTGGTGCGGCAGTTACATCATCAGTTGCAGTAGATTGCTGGGTAAGATTAGAGTCACGAGGAGGAGTCGCGGTTGATTCTTCACTGACAGTATTCTCGGTGCTTGACGGAATAGTAGTATTTGTTTCTTCTGAGCCTGACACTGCAGTCGTACCTGGAGTTGCAGTAGAATGGTTACCGGAATTACCATCACTGGGTGCAGCACTCTCCGCTGCTGGAGAAGGATTCTGCGAAGCATCAAAATGATTAACAGTACTGTTATCTGGGGCTGTTTTAGCCTCAGTTTGTGGTAAGGTTTTTTTGGAACCAATGTCTTCAGATGTTTGTGTGCCATTAGTTGTTACTGCTGTTGCCTGTTTTCCTGTAGCAGCTAGAGTCCCACTCCCTGCAACCAGACCTTCTGCGCCAGCTTGTAATTCTTGTGTTTGCACAGCCTTTTCCCGTGCTTCACTTAACTGCTGCTGATTTCGTGCCTCCCTTTCACGTTGCTGTTTTAGTTCCTCTTGCTTCTTCTTTTCGAGTTCTTCTTTCTTTATTTCGTCTAGTAGTTTTTTTGCCTTTGTGTGCGTAAGAGCTTTTGTTGGGTTCGACAACGCATGCCTATCTTCCGCTTTTTTCCATTCACTATACTCAAAAATACGGTCAGCGTCAAAAGATTTATCATCCCAACTACCCATAAAAGCCATCACCGCCTTTGGTTGTCCAGTAGTTGTAGTAGCAATGGTTGTTGTTCTTGCTGTTCTTGCGGTACGCTGGCGGCACACATCTGCGTAGTTTCCACATGCAGACACACGGCTGCCCGCACCGCATGTAAGCCACTCGCTCGCAGCAGCGGGGCGTACACGCAGCGCACCGCCGGCCCCGCACGACACCTCCACAGCCCCACGGGATACACCACGGCCACTGGGACTGTCATTATCAACAGCAGCAGCAGCCGTCATGGTACACCCGCAGGTGCAGCACAGCACAACGGCCAACACACACATCACACGGCGCATCATCATCATCATGAGAGAGTGACAAGGTGTTGTTTCACGTAAAAACACTGATCTAGAAAGAAAGACAATCGAAAAAGGAAAAAAAGGAAATAACTGAAGTATCAAACATGTTAGGACACACAAATCGATTACCACTGTGGAAACTCACATCACAAAGGAACTACACACCAGTTAAAGAATGCAATACAGCACAATAACCTCATTAAGAGTAAAAACAAAAAAAAAAAGCCCACACTCACAAATATCTCAAAAAGGATGAACCACCAAGCAAACCATAAGCAAACAAACAGATATTAATCATTAGCCCAAATTTACACAGTAAACACAGAAATACACACCAACGATGGGTGTAAGTCTATATATGTGTATATATACGCAATTATAAATATAAATTCATCTGTTATTATTATTTCTTTTTCCCACTGCAAAAAACAGTTCATCATCA
>NW_021639900.1:59812-61488 GCF_002087225.1 Trypanosoma theileri
GCAGGAACAGGTACTTGTTTCTCAGGAACAACTTCTTTTGGTACCTCAGGTACTTTAAGGGAAGGAGCCTCGGCCTTTTCCAGACATGTCTCACCTTCAGGACGTTCAGCACCTTCAGAAGTACCATTAGTGCAATTCGTACAAGGAACAGGTGCACATACAGGTGTTTCCAGAGGATTCGTTTCACCTTTCGGACATTCCTCAGTACCTTCAGGGCAACTGCCATCAGTAACTTGAGCAACAGGAGTACCTTGAAGAAGAATCTTTGTCTCACTCTCCGTATCAGGGACTTGGTCGGAAAGATCGGCGGCAGGCACTTCTTCAGCGAGGACGTGCACACACGCACATGAGAGCAGGAGAGCGAGGATACACAGCACGTAGCGCATCATTACCATTACAATACTTTTTGTAGTAGTCTTACTTCAATCGCTTACAAAAAGAAACCCAATAATAAAAACAGAAAGAAAGTAAATCAATGGAAAGAAGAAAATAAGAATACACAACAAATCAAAGAACAGACAACAATTACAGCAGAAGCACACACACATGCAAAAAAGCTGCAATCATAACTCAGATAATGCCCAAATAAAAGGAAAAACAAACACGGTACCCCAATAACAAACAGATAATCCCAATGAACCCCCCCCCCCAAAAAAAAAAAAAGAAATTAAAGAGAACGACCATCAGAAGAGTAAATCACAGAAATAAATCAAAATGCCTCTTCCTGTAGGACCAAGCACAATTACAAATATACTTATGCATTCCTTATTATTATTTTTTCTCCCCACTCAAAACACTCCAACACACACCAATGCAGAAGAAAGCACACAGTGCCCAAGCAAAGAAAACGTGAACAAAAACACAAATTAAGAGCAGAACGAACTGCACAAAAATAACTCACAGACCACTGAGTATGCTGGTGTGTTCAAGTAATTACGAATACCAATTGTATTAACTACTATTTGTTCCTTTGCTCTTATAAAACAGAATACCAAAAACCGTGCAGGACAAAAGCACAGAATGACCCACGCACACTAAAGCAAAGAAAGACATTAATCATTAGCCCCATTTACCCAGTGAACACAGAGAAATACACCAACTATGGGTGTAAGTCTATATATGTGTGTATATACGCAATTATAAATATAAATTCATCTGTTATTATTATTTCTTTTTCCCACTGCAAAAAACAGTTCATCATCACAGTGCAAGCCCAGACACACACACAGAGAGAGAGTCTCGAAGAAAACACACACACACACAAAATGGAGTAGCAATAATAATTATTATAGGATAAACATAGAGAGAGTAAAAACACACACAAAACACAATATCATTAATAAACCAAAAAAAAAGAGAAATTCCCAACAGGTGGAAGATTAGTTAGACTGTAGGGATGCATGCAAAAAAAAAAGAAAAGAAAACAAAGGATGACCTCAGTCACACCACCAGCACCACCATTACAATCAGCACACAAGAATACAGGCCAGTGTAACCACAATCAGTAGTGGTACACGCACCCACACAGAACTGCTGATACTGCTGCTGCTGTCGGCATCACCCTTCTTGTTGTTTGCAGTCTCACGAGGAAGTGTTGTTGTTGTTTATCCCTCATCATTATTGGGTGTATTGTGAATGGCAGAGTTATTTGTTGTGTTCGTTGAGTTAAATTCATT
>NW_021639900.1:63212-68694 GCF_002087225.1 Trypanosoma theileri
CAGCAAAGCCAGAAGATAAAAGAAACGGCGCGACAACATCATGTCAGGAGTTAGCCTTCTTGTTCTTGGGGTATAATGAACTATCCAAAGAACCAAAGAAGAAGAGAAATTCATAGTAAAAACAAACCGTCAATAAAGATACCCACAAAGAAAGAAAAGGAAGAGAACACACCACAAAAAAGAGATTTCACACAAAAAGAACAATACACCACTGACAAACCCACGTAAAAAACCAAGAACAGGACCATTATCAGTCCTTAATGAGACTATTCATCCTCCAAATCTGAAGAATGTAACATGAGATGGAAATCCCAATCAGAATTATTCCAGCAATACCCAACGTAAATACAAAACACAGGCAAACATAGAAATTCCAGTTCATTAGAGTTACCATGAAAACTTTATAATACCACAGAGAGAGAGATAATAAGAGGTCCAATATCCTCATTGTCACTCTGCACTCCTCTTGAAAGCAAAACCCCTCAATGTTCACATTAGAGAATATCATCACACGAGTTCAACCACAGTATATGCAAAAATACTCTGGAGCATATTCTTACTTGCCCCACCCTCTATGGCCATCGTAAAAAGATTCAGCCCTGAAGGAGNGTGGTGGTGTTTGTATCAGGTACTGCAGTCGCATTATCTCCTTCTTGTTTGTTTAATGATTCACTCTCTGTAGATGGAGTATTATTCTCAGTCGCCGTAGCATCAGCAACACCGGAACTCCCTGTGTCTGAATTGTTGGAAGAAGAAGAAGGTTGTGCTGTTTCACTTCCCTGTTTAGCTCCACCTTCTTCGGTTGAACTGAACACATTTCTTTCAGTTTGACCGTCAGCGGCAGGAGAACCGCCAGTAACCGCAGCGGGAGAAGAAGCAGCATCTTGTGAACCGTTTACACTTTGAGTTTCCCGAGTTTCTGGTTCACCAGGAGTATCAACAGCAACAGTTACGTTAGCACGACCCTCTTGTCCTGCATCAGTATGTGAACCCTGGACAGTTACAGGACGACTTTCACCATTGTGACCTTGACGTTCGCTACCAATAATTCCACTATTTTCATTTGAGTTAGCATGAGCCGTGTCTTGTGCTCTGTTTTTACAACTAGTCTCAGCAGAAGCGCAATTCCCTCGAGTTTCATCAACATTGGAAGGGCAATTCTCCGCCCCAGATGGAGGTTCCACACAATCCTTACGGGCATCTTTAGGTTCACTTCCACTACGAATACACGGAGTACCAGTCTGACCTGGAGGACAAGCTTCAACACCAGCGGAAACAGGTTGAGGTGGTGGAGGAAGACGAGCAGCACAACTATCATCACCGTCTCGGCAAGTGAAAACACTCTCAGGTTCAGCTTGATCCTCTGCAGCTGCCATACATAGACACTCAACACACAACAGCAAAGCGAGAAAAAACAACACACGGTGTACCATCACTGTTAAAAAACTTAAAAGTACACTCTGAGTTCACTTTTCTGTAGAAATAAGGAGACAAAAAGAGAAAGTCAAAACAAAAACAAATAAGAATTAAAGAAAAGGTAATCAATGACAAATCCAGAAAAAACACCTAGATGGAATCTAATGAAGGAAAATAACAAATACTACCCAGTATTATGAAGAAAGTCCCAATCAATAAAAGGCAAAGAAAAGAATAAGAGCAGAATGACCAGAATAAGAAAACACACAAATACGTTTCTATGAATACACTTTGCAGGGTATACGCAACCATGAGCATAGATATATCTTTTACTCTTTTACCTTACCCTGCACACAGCAGAGCAACACCAAAAAGGTTCAGGGAGAAGCCCATAACGACCCAGCAAACCATAAGCAAATAAAAAGAAAGTTTCAATTAGCACATCGTACCCAGTAAACACAGAATTACATACCAACTATGGGTGTAAGTCTATATGTGAGTATACACGCAAATATAAATAAAAATTCATCTGTTATTATTATTATTTCTTTTTTCCTCTCACTGCAAAAAACAGTTCATCCTCATTACAGTGCAAGCCCAGGTGCACACACAGAGTGAGTCTCCAAGAACACACACACACACACACAATGGAGTAGCAATAATAATAATTATAGGATAAACACAGAAATCAAAAACACACAAAACACATTAACATTAATAAACAGAAAAAAAGAGATAATCCCAACAGGTGAAAGATTAGTTAGACTGTAGGGATGTATGCAAAAAAGAAGAAAAAGAAAACAAAGGATGACCTCAGTCACACCACCACCACCACCATTACAATCAGCACACAAGAATACAGGCCAGTGTAACCACAATCAGTAGTGGTACACGCACCCACACAGAACTGCTGATACTGCTGCTGCTGTCTGCATCACCCTTCTTGTTGTTTGTGAGTTCAGGAGGAAGTGTTGTTGTTATTGTTGTGGTGGTGGTGGTGTTTGTATCAGGTACTGCAGTCGCATTATCTCCTTCTTGGTTGTTTAATGATTCACTCTCTGTAGATGGAGTATTATTCTCAGTCGCCGTAGCATCAGCAACACCGGAACTCCCTGTGTCTGAACTGCTTGGAGGAGATGGTTGTGTTACTCCTCTTCCACCTTGTGCGCTGTTGCCGCTCTCGCCACGTTCACCTTCAGCTGCAGCCGCATCATCATTCTCCTTGGCAGTGGTAGATGTAGGAGCACCAGGTCCAACAGGAGGTTCAGAGGAAGAAGAAACAGTAGGTGTAACAGTAGGAGTAGCAGCAACAGCTATCAGAGAGGGGTTTGAAGTTTCATTTGGCACTTCTTTCTGCTGCAATTCACCTTCATGGTTTTCTGGCAAAGATCCTTTTTCATGAGTATCGTGCTTCTTATCCTTCTCAAGAGACTCACTGTTATCCTCCATGACACTCTTTTGTTTTGAATCATTCACTTGATTCTCTTTTTCTGTCATCGTTTGAGTTAGTTCTCCGTCTCTGGCGTGACTATGGGAAGGAGATTCAAGCAAAGATTGTTGTCCTTCTGCTTGAGGTGACTCCACCTGGCTTTGCGCTTTGCAGGTTTCCACATCCCCTCCATCCGTTGCTGTTTCACATCGTGTATCTCCCAACACATCCCTCACCGGTACTGTCTTCCCACCAGCACCAGCAGCAGTCGTCTGAAGAGCCGCGTCACCAAGCTGCACTTTAGCTTCTTCTTCTGCCGCTACCACAACACTGCAGACACAACAGAGTGCGATGGTCAGAACACAAAGCGCACGACGTATTGCCATCATTACTTCTTTTGTTGGTGTTACTGTATATATATTCAGTGGTCCAAAATAAAAGGAAGAAAGGAGTAACAGATACACAGATAATGGGATAAACATCAAACAACGGAAAACTATTGCAACACACATACATGAGAGAAATTGCTAACCATCACTCAGATGGAGCCCAAATAAAAGGAACAAAGCACAGAACACCCAGTAAACAAAAGACAATCCCAATGAACCCCTAAAAAAGAAAATTTATAAAAACGACCAACAAGAGCAATAAGCACAGAAATAAATAACAGTGTCTCTCTTCCGGTCGTACAAAGCACAATTACAAATATATATATGTATTCTTTATTATTTTTTCTCCACACAAAGCACTCTAACATACAACAATGAAGGAGAAAGCACACAGTGCCCAAGCAAAAAAAAAAAAAATAAAAAAAACACAAATTAAGACCAGGACCAACTGCACAAAAATAACTTACAGACCACTGGGTATGGTGGTCTGTTCAAGCAATTACGAATACAAATTGTATTAACTACTATTTGTTCCTTTGCTCTTATAAAGCAGAATACCAAAAACCGTGCAGGGCAAAAGCACACAATGACACACGAACACTAAAACAAACAAGCAAGAAAACAGATATTAACCATAAGCCCAATTTACCCAGTAAACACAGAAATACACACCAACTATGGGTGTAAGTCTATATATGTGTATGTATACGTAATTATAAATATAAATTTATCTGTTATTATTATTATTTCTTTTCTTTCACTGCAAAAAACAGTTCATCATCATTATCACAGTGCAAACCCAAGTGCACACACAGAGAGAGAGTCTCCAAGAACACACACACACACACAATACTCCACGGCTCTAGTTTATACATTAAATTACTCCACACACACGTCTGTGTGTACTAGCAAGAGATGTATACCGTCAGTGAGCAGAGCAGCCCAGTTTTCTGCAAACACAGAACGGAAAAAGCAAGTAATGGAATTATTAGAAAAAGAACACACACACACACACACAAAAGTAAAAGAAAAAGATATTCCAATTAAAAGAGAAAGCTGGTAAACAGATTATTAGTTTATTTACCCATGGGGGATATAAGCAAATATGATTATATTAGAATAACCATTATTATTATTTGTCCTCAGATGATTCCCACTGTTCAGTACACAGTAGCGGAGACCAATACAGTCACAATCAACAGCGGTGCTGCAGTGCGCATCCACACAGGACTAACACTGCTGTCAGTATTACCCTTCATCTGCATATTGGGAGGAATAGTGTTAATCTCTGCATTGGGTACACGAGATGGAGTGGTGGTGATTGGTGCTTCTGTGGTAGTATTAGTGTTGGTGGTGGTGGCTGCAGAAGCATCGCCATTCCCTTCTGAGACTGCGGTGGCAGGAGGAAGTGTTGTAGTAGTAGTTGTTGTGGTGGTGGTGGTGGCGGTGGTGGTTGAATCAGAATTGCCATTCTCCTGTGAACCGTCTGTGGCAGTTACACCTGAAGGAGATGGATTGTTACGGGAAGTACTAACATTAGGTGGAGTGCTTGCTGTTTCGGTATTAGTATCCGAGGTGACGTTGTCGGCGACAACTAAAGAATCTTTAGTTGTGTGTTCTTTAGTTTTAGGACCACTTTTTTCTTTATTGACAACTGTCGAACTAGTCGTCACACTGTTGGTTACCATAGGGTCGCTTCGTGAATCACTGTCAGACGTGGAAGAGGATGAAGAGTGACTTTGAACTGTATCCCCACTGGACCTCATTGTTGTACTTGATCCACTTAACGTTGCTTGTAACTCTGGCTTATCAGAAGGTCTGTGAGGTTCAATGTTGAGGTCGGAAGCAGGTGCAGAAAGAGGGTCAGGTTCAGTTCTGCTTTGCAAGTTATCTTGAAGTTCTTGTGGTTGTGGGGGAGATGGTTTTATTATTTTCGCTTTCGCAGCATCTTCCTCTGTCAAACTAATTTGTCGCCACGAAGCACAATATTTTTTAGGATTTGTCTCATCATTGTTCCCCATACACCAATAAACTTCTTCAGTGGGATCTCTATCATAGGGAAAATAATCTCCATTACCCGCGGTCACAACACGCAACCCAATATTCGACGAACTCTTAGCAGCCGCAGCAGAACCGAAATGCTTCATCACCGCCTTTGGTTGTCCAGCATTAACAGTAGTAGTAGTAGTTGTTCTTGCTCTTGTTGTTTCTGTTGTTGTTCTTGCGGTACGCTGGCGGCAGAGGTCTG
>NW_021639900.1:68910-73437 GCF_002087225.1 Trypanosoma theileri
AAAAAAAAAAAAAACGCCCACACTCACAATCATCTCAAAAAAGGCTTAATGCCCAGCAAAATCATCAAGCAAAGAAACACACAAACAGATATTAATCATTAACCCAAACTTACCCAGTAAACACAGAACTATACACCAACTATGGGTGTAAGTCTATACACGTGTATACGCAATTATAAATTTAAATTCATCTGCTATTATTATTTCCTGTTTTCCCACTGCAAAAAAGCAGTTCATCATCATTATCACAGTGCAAAGCCCAGGTGCACACAGAGAGTCTCCAATAACACACACACACACACAATGGAGTAGCAATAATAATAATTATAGGATAAACATAGAGAGAGCAAACACACACAAAACACATTAACATTAAGAAACAAAAAAGAAGAATAGCCCAACAGGTAGAAAGATTAGTTAGACTGTAGTGTGGATGCATGCAAAAAAAAGAAAAAGAAAACAAAGGATAACCTGAGTCACACCACCACCACACTACACAATCAGCACACAAGAATACAGGCCAGTGTAACCACAATCAGTAGTGGTACACGCACCCACACAGAACTGCTGATACTGCTGCTGCTGTCTGCATCACCCTTCTTGTTGTTTGTGAGTTGAGGAGGAAGTGTTGTTGTTGTTGTTGTGGTGGTGTTTGTATCAGGTACTGCAGTCGCATTATCTCCTTCTTGTTTGTTTAATGATTCACTCTCTGTAGATGGAGTATTATTCTCAGTCGCCGTAGCATCAGCAACACCGGAACTCCCTGTGTCTGAATTGTTGGAAGAAGAAGAAGGTTGTGCTGTTTCACTTCCCTGTTTAGCTCCACCTTCTTCGGTTGAACTGAACACATTTCTTTCAGTTTGACCGTCAGCGGCAGGAGAACCGCCAGTAACCGCAGCGGGAGAAGAAGCAGCATCTTGTGAACCGTTTACACTTTGAGTTTCCCGAGTTTCTGGTTCACCAGGAGTATCAACAGCAACAGTTACGTTAGCACGACCCTCTTGTCCTGCATCAGT
Organism: Trypanosoma theileri; assembly: GCF_002087225.1. NCBI lineage: Eukaryota > Euglenozoa > Kinetoplastea > Trypanosomatida > Trypanosomatidae > Trypanosoma > Trypanosoma theileri. Next base: position 69,927 of record NW_021639900.1, read on the forward strand.
ATGTGAACCCTGGACAGTTACAGGACGACTTTCACCATTGTGACCTTGACGTTCGCTACCAATAATTCCACTATTTTCATTTGAGTTAGCATGAGCCGTGTCTTGTGCTCTGTTTTTACAACTAGTCTCAGCAGAAGCGCAATTCCCTCGAGTTTCATCAACATTGGAAGGGCAATTCTCCGCCCCAGATGGAGGTTCCACACAATCCTTACGGGCATCTTTAGGTTCACTTCCACTACGAATACACGGAGTACCAGTCTGGCCTTGAGGACAAGCTTCAACACCAGCGGAAACAGGTTGAGGTGGTGGAGGAAGACGAGCAGCACAACTATCATCACCGTCTCGGCAAGTGAAAACACTCTCAGGTTCAGCTTGATCCTCTGCAGCTGCCATACATAGACACTCAACACACAACAGCAAAGCGAGAAAAAACAACACACGGTGTACCATCACTGTTAAAAAACTTAAAAGTACACTCTGAGTTCACTTTTCTGTAGAAATAAGGAGACAAAAAGAGAAAGTCAAAACAAAAACAAATAAGAATTAAAGAAAAGGTAATCAATGACAAATCCAGAAAAAACACCTAGATGGAATCTAATGAAGGAAAATAACAAATACTACCCAGTATTATGAAGAAAGTCCCAATCAATAAAAGGGAAAGAAAAGATTCCAAGAGCACAATGACCAGAACCAGAAAACACACAAATACGTTTCTATGAATACACTTTGCAGGGTATACGCAATCATGATCATAGATGTATCTGTTACTCTTTCACCTTACCCTGCACACAGCAGAGCAACACCAAAAAGGTTCAGGGAGAAGCCCATAACGACCCAGCAAACCATAAGCAAATAAAAAGAAAGTTTCAATTAGCACATCGTACCCAGTAAACACAGAATTACATACCAACTATGGGTGTAAGTCTATATGTGAGTATACACGCAAATATAAATAAAAATTCATCTGTTATTATTATTATTTCTTTTTTCCTCTCACTGCAAAAAACAGTTCATCCTCATTACAGTGCAAGCCCAGGTGCACACACAGAGTGAGTCTCCAAGAACACACACACACACACACAATGGAGTAGCAATAATAATTATTATAGGATAAACACAGAAATCAAAAACACACAAAACACACATTAACATTAATAAACAAAAAAGAAGAGAAAATCCCAACAGGTGGAAAATTAGTTAGACTGTAGGGATTGCATGCAAAAAAGAAGAGAAAGAAAACAAAGGATGACCTGAGTCACACCACCACTACCAATCACAATCAGCATACAAGAATACAGGCCAGTGTAACCACAATCAGTAGTGGCACACGCACCCACACAGAACTGCTGATACTGCTGCTGCTGTCTGCATCACCCTTCTTGTTGTTTGTGAGTTCAGGAGGAAGTGTTGTTGTTGTTGTTGTTGTGGTGGTGGTGGTGGTTGATTCTGTACTTCCGGTAACCTCTTCTTGGTTACTTGTTGATTCACTCCCTGCATCAGGAGTGTTGTTCTCTGTTGTTTCAGTATCCGCAGTTGCGGCATTCCCTGTGGCTGAATTGGTAGAAGAAGTTTGCTGTGCGTCACCCTGCGCGTTTGTTGCTTCGGTTCCGCCTGTTGTATTGATGGCATCACTTTCTGGTTGACCTCCACTTGCAGGCTGAACACTACCACTCGCTTCAGCACGTGGAGTAGATGGAGGAGCAGGAACAACACTAGCACCAGGGGCACCAGGTATACCAGATTCACCGTTGGGACCTTGAGGGCCTTGCACATCAACTTCTTGTGCTGACGTTACTCCTAGTTGATCCCGTGACAATGTACCAGGTTCCACAAGACTTCTTTCCGACCCTGCAACTTCTCCTGCTTGAGATGTTTTCGATGGCAAGTTGGTGCTTTCCGGTACCTTCTCTCTTTCCGACTCTTTACCATCTGCACCACCAGGTTCACCTCTGGGACTTTGATTTTGAAGAAGAATCTTTGTCTCACTCTCCGTATCAGGGACTTGGTCGGAAAGATCGGCGGCAGGCACTTCTTCAGCGAGGACGTGCACACACGCACAGGAGAGCAGGAGAGCGAGGATACACAGCACGTAGCGCATCATTACCATTACAAACCTTCTTGCAGTAGTCTTACTTCAATCGCTTACAGAAAAGAAAAAAAAACAGATAGAAAAACCAGAAACAAAGTGAATCAATGGAAACAAGAAAATAAAAACACACACCAAATCAAAAAACACTCAATAATTAAAGCAGAAGCACCCACATGAAAAAAAGGTGCAACCATAACTCATATAATGGCCAAATAAAAGGAACAACGCATACAGTACCCAATAACAAACAGATAATCCCAATTAACCCCTCAAAAGAAAAAAAAGAAATTAAAGAGTACAACCATCAGAAGAGTAAAGCAGAGCAATAAAGTCAGAATGCCTCTTCCTGTAGGACCAAGCACAATTACAAATATACTTATGTATTCCTTATTATTTTTCTTTCTCCCCACAAAACACTCGAGCACACAACAATGCAGGAGAAAGCACACAGTGCCCAAGCAAAGAAAGCGAAAAAAAAAACACAAATTAAGAACAGGACCAACTGCACAAAAATAACTCACAGACCACTGAGTATGCTGCTGTGTTCAAGCAATTACGAATACCAATTGTAATAACTACTATTTGTTCCTTTGCTCTTATAAAACAGATTACCAAAAACCGTGAAGGGCAAAAGCACAGAATGACCCACGAGCACCAAAACAAAGAAAAAAAATATTAACCATTAGCCCAATTTACCCAATAAACACATAGAAATACACCAACTATGGGTGTAAGTCTATATGTGTGTGTATATATGCAATTATAAATATAAATTCATCTGTTATTATTATTTCTTTTCCCTCACTGCACAAAACAGTTCGTCATCATCACAGTGCAAGCCCAGGCACACACAGAGAGTCTCCAAGAACACACACAAGCAATGGAGTAGCAATAATAATTATAGGATAAACATAGAGTGCAAAAACACACAAAACATAATAACATTAAGAAACACAATAAAAGAACAATAGCCCAACAGGTAAAAGATTAGTTAGACTGTAGTATGGATGCATGCAAAAAGAAAAAGAGAAAACAAAGGATGACCTGAGTCACACCATCACCACCACAATAATTAGCACACAAGAATACAGGCCAGTGTAACCACAATCAGTAGAGACACACTCATCCACACAGAACTGACGCTGGCTGCATTCTTCCCTTCGGTCTTCGCTCCCGCAGCTCCACCATTTTCACCAGAAATCGCAATGCCAGCTTCACGAAGCGCCTTCTCATTATCAGCAGCAATACGAGTAGCTTCAGGTGGAGTACGAATACTACCAATCTGAGCATTAAACTTGGCTTCAACGTCAGCAGTCTTTTTCTTAATCTCATCAACATGTTTCTGATGCTCAGCAGCCATTCTCTCAAGATCATTAGTGGCACCAGCCGCCACACAGACAATTGCCACACTTAGCAGCAAAG
>NW_021639900.1:74396-75139 GCF_002087225.1 Trypanosoma theileri
TACATGTGTAAAGGAAGAATAATAACGATGAAACAATAAAGAAAAAGAACACAGGAAAGGGAAAATAAATAGGAGAGATTACAACAGTGCAGCAGAGAAATAATACAAAACGTAACAACAACAAGAGAAAATAGTCCCACACAAAAAACCATGTTTACAGTACCAATCATCAGTACAACTCCAGAGAAAAAAGAGAATGCACACAACCCACTGTAATGCGGAGGACCCCCAACCTGAAATCAAAGAAGCAAAAAAAGTTTAAAAACAGAATCAGCTGCCACAGCACATACAGTACTACAAAAGTACATCCTTCCATAGTCACGTATAGGAAATTATCAATATACATATTTATATGTATATGTATATTTATTAATTTGCTTTTACTTTTCCTCTCTGGACAAAACAATCCAAACAAACGCAAATCAAACTAAAGGAAATTATCAGGTAGCCCATGTTCTACAGTAAACAGCCAAATACAACTACTATCAAGGCAAAACGTTATAAACTTAATAATATATGTAAAAAAGTGTATCTGTTACATATATTTTTTCTCTCATTGTACAAGGCAAGCTGTCATTGGTGGAAAGAAAAGCACACAACATCCCAAAAACACACACACACACACACTAAAACAGCAATAATTATAGGATAAAAACAAACAAAAAAAAAGTAAAATAAAGCAAAAAAAAATCCCAACAGGTGGAAGATTAGTTAGACTGTAGGGATGCATGCAAAAAAGAAAA
>NW_021639900.1:75981-77273 GCF_002087225.1 Trypanosoma theileri
AGTACCTTCAGGAAGTACAGGACCTTCAGCACCACCTTCAGGACAAGTAATCTTTGTCTCACTCTCCGTATCAGGGACTTGGTCGGAAAGATCGGCGGCAGGCACTTCTTCAGCGAGGACGTGCACACACGCACATGAGAGCAGGAGAGCGAGGATACACAGCACGTAGCGCATCATTACCATTACAATACTTCTTGTAGTAGTCTTACTTCAATCGCTTACAGACAAGAAAAAAAAACAGATAGAAAAACCAGAAACAAAGTAAATCAATGGAAACAAGAAAATAAGAACATACTACCAAATCAAACAACACTCAACAATTACAGCAGAGGCACACACATTGCAGAAAACTACAACCATAACTCATAGAATACCCATATAAAGGGAACAACAAACAAAGTACCCAATAACAAACAGATAACCCCAATAAACCCCTCAAAAGAAAAAAAAGAAATTAAAGAGAACAACCATCAAAAGTAGACAGCACAGAAATACATCAAAATGTTTCTTCTGGTCGAACCAAGCACAATTACAAATATATTTGTGTATTCTTTATTATTTTTCTCCACTCAAAACACTCCACCACACAACAATGCAGGAAAAAGCACACAGTGCCCAAGCAAAGAAAACGAAAAAACACAAATTAAGAGCACAATCTGCACAAAAATAACTCACAGACCACTGAGTATGCTGGTGTGTTCAAGTAATTACGAATACAAATTGTATTAACTACTATTTTTTTATTTGCTCTGCATAAAACAGAATACAAAAATCCTGCATGGCAAAAGCACACAATGACCCACGCACACTAAAGCAAAGAAAAAATATTATTAATTAGCCCAATTTACCCAGTAAACACAGAAATATACACCAACTATGGATGTAAATCTATATGTGTACATACGCAATTATAAATATAAATTCATCTGTTATTATTTTTTCATTTTTCCCTCTCATAGCGAAACGCAGTTCATCAATCATCATCACAGTGCAAGCCCAGGCACACACAGAGAGAGTCTCCAAGAACACACACAATATCCCATGGCTCTAGTTTATGTATATTAAATTACTCCACACACACACACACACACATCTGTGTGTACTAGCAAGAGATGTATACCGTCAGTGAGCAGAACAGCCCAGTTTTCTGCACACACACACAACGGGAAAAGCAAGTAATGGAATTATTAGAAAACAAAAAAACACACACAAAAGTAAAAGAAAAGAAACTCCAATTAAAAGAGAAAGCTGATAAACAGATTATTAGTTTTTTCACCCATGGGGGATATAAG
>NW_021639900.1:78535-79421 GCF_002087225.1 Trypanosoma theileri
GGCCACTGGGACTGTCATTATCAACAGCAGCAGCAGCCGCCATGGTATACCCGCAGGCGCAGCACAGCACAACGGCCAACACACACAACACACGGCGCATCATCATCATCATGAGAGAGAGACAATAGTTTGGTTTGCGTAAAAACACTGATCTAGAAAGAAAGAAAATCAAAAAAGAAAAAAAAGAAAATAAATGAAGTATCAAACATATTAGGACACACAAACATCGATTACCACAAAAGAGACTCACATCACAAAGGAAATACACACCAGTTAAGTCATGAAATAAAGCGCAATAACCTTAGTAAGAGTAAAAACAAAAAAGAACGCCCACACTCACAAATATCTCACAAAAGGCTCAGCGACCCAGCAAAATCATCAAGCAAACAAAAAGATATTAACCATTAGCCCAACTTATCCAAGTATACACAGAAATATACACCAACTATGGGTGTAAGTCTTTATATGTGTATATACGCAATTATAAATATAAATTCATCTGTTATTATTATTTCCTTTTTCCCACTGTAAAAAGCAGTTCATCATCATCATTACAGTGCAAGCCCAGGTGCACACACAGAGAGTCTCCAAGAACACACACACACACACACACACACAATGGAGTTGCAATAATAATAATTATTATAGGATAAACATAGAGAGCAAATACACACAAAACACATTAACATTAATAAACAAAAAAGAAGAAATAATCCCAACAGGTGGAAGATTAGTTAGACTGTAGGGGGATACATGCAAAAAAAGAAAACAAAGGATGACCTGAGTCACACCATTACAATCAGCACACAAGAATACAGGCCAGTGTAACCACAATCAGTAGTGGCATACGCACCCACACAGAACTGATGATACTGCTGCTGCTGTC
>NW_021639900.1:80380-81384 GCF_002087225.1 Trypanosoma theileri
TTGACCCGAAACAGAAGAAGAAGAAAAAGAAAAAAAACAGAATTAAAAGTGTGACCAACATGAGTAAGAAACACACAAATACTTAGCTCTCGATTCGTTGGCCAGCGTACATAAAATTATAAATAAAAATGTATATCAGTTACTGTTTTCTTTTTTTCCTATGTATGAAGCAGAACAACAAAACAGTTAAGCACAAAACGCCCAACTGTGTAAAAAAAAAAAAAACACAAGAAAACAAAACAGATTTTAACAATTGATACCAACTTTTACAGTAAATACATAAATACATCCATTATGGGTGTAAGTCTATATGTATGTGTATATCAGCAATTACAAATATATATTCATCTGTTATTATTATTTTTTTTTCCCCTACACAAAAACAGTTCATCATTATCATTACAGTGCAAAGCCCAGGTGCACCAAGAGAGTCTCCACGTACACACACAACGAAGTAGTAGCAATAATAATAATTATAGGATAAACACAGAGAGCAAAAGCAAACACAAAACACAATAACATTAAGAAACGAAAAAAAAGAAGATAATCTCAACAGGTGAAAGATTAGTTAGACTGTAGGGATGCATGCAAAAAAGAAAAGAAAGGATAAGCTGAGTCACACCACCACCACCACTACAATCACAATCAGCACACAAGAACATTGGCCAGTGTAACCACAATCAGTAGAGACGCACTCATCCACACAGAACTGACGCTGGCTGCATTCTTCCCTTCACTCTTCGCTGCCGCAGCTCCACCATTTTCACCGGAAGCACCAGAAGCTGTACTGACAGCTTCACTCTGACCTTCGTCATTATCAGCAGCAAGCTGGGCATTAAGGGAAGCTTCAATCTCAGCAGCCCTTGCCGCAATCTTAGCAGCCCTTTCCTCATCAGTAATGGTGTCAGTCGCCACACAGACAATTGCCACACTTAGCAGCAAAGCCAGAAGATAAAAGAAACGGCGCGACAACATCATGTCAGGAGTTAGCTTTCTTGTTCTTG
>NW_021639901.1:0-406 GCF_002087225.1 Trypanosoma theileri
AGACAATTCTAGCGTAAGAAAGGAGAGCACCTTGAGCCCAGCGCGAAACTCACTCGAGACAAACTGCATCACACTCCCACCATTCACCACAACACTGTCAGACTGAATTCCGCCAGCGCCAACGTTATCCGTCGCAACCTTCCATGAGCTGTTCTGTACCGAGAACACTGAGCCACCGAGAACCCCCAAATCGGAAGAAACAAAGTTGATCCCATAGGCCGGCGAGTTCACCGCGCAGTTGTCCATGTAGAAGGCGCTCGACTGCTTCACGTAGAGGCCGTGCTCCACGAGGATAGGAGCGCATGTGGTCCCTCCCGAACACGTCATTTTCGTACGCGTCACAACAAACTGCGTTGACAGAAGCTGCACGCCGTCGAGCACGAGCACGGGACCATACTTGGCACTC
>NW_021639901.1:1566-2911 GCF_002087225.1 Trypanosoma theileri
GTAGCTCACGGGTCCCGTCGTCACGATCGTAGAGTCTCGGATTGTCACGTTGGTCTGCGGAGGCAGGTTGTGTGCCAAGACGAGTGAGCAGAAGCGACCAGATAATCTATCCACACTCACTTCCAGACTCCGGTCACTCGTTGGCTCGCCATCGAACCCCAATACATAGATCTGCGACCCACCATTGCACACGCAGTCCCTCAGCTCAATGCGCACCGCACCAGGGAGCATCGCAGTGACATCAAACACCACCGACACGCCGTTACTGATCAACACACCATCCAGTAGCACGCTGTCCACGGCACGACCAACAACGATGGCGCTGTCGATAGTGCCGCCTTGCACTCGGAACGGAATAGCGTGCGCCACAGGGAGCCAGGCACAGGTGGCAAGCAGCAGAGTCACAGTCAGCAGCAACAGCAGTGACTTTGAAGAAAACACATTAGTGCCGCGCCGTAGACGACACTGTCTACAAGGTCGCACCCCTGCCGTCGAACGCATTGGATCAAAAAGAGGCTCTCTTAGGTGCCAACTGTTACACCCACTCAGTTAATTCTTGCTTCCTTTGTTAGATGGATTCCCACAAACGGTAAAAGTATTAACTCGATCCTCCCACAAATAATATAGTCGTTAATCTTAATACTACTACTATTATTACTAAAAAAAAAAACTGTCTCACTAAGCCTAAATACAACTGGTACGAGTTGTCTTTTCTTCACACCACAAAAACAAAGGACAGGAGAAAAAATACAAAATTCGTGCACCAAAGACAAATCCCCTTTCGCTCCGGCCACACCAGAGCACTTCACATCATCACAGAAACAGTGGTAACACCGGCAAGACGAGCTCAACAAGGCCACCACACGTGCCGCAGCCGAAGAAACATATGTTTAACGAAACACTTATCACTAGAATAACTCTTGAGCAACATTACTAAACTTCGGAGAGGCCTTCACAGAAACGTGCACGACCGAAGAAGAGCCAAACACGGCATATCAAGATCCCGCTCCCAATGTGCGAATGCTCCCATGAAGTGCGATCCAAAAGCACACGCAGTCAACGTGCGGTGAAGAGGAAAGGAAAGGGGTGGAAAGGGATGGAGAGGGGTGTGCGGGTCAGTTGCCAGTAGTCAAAGCGTCGTCTCTCGCTCACGTGGATCGGCATTGCAGAACACAGAATAGCATCATTGTACAGGTCACAGGGGGCGGCGTGGCGGCAGTCAGACACGGGGGACACGGATCCACATCAAGGCATACGGTTCAACTAGTTTTGACTCATAGACGTCCTGTTTGTAATCACGCCGCCGCCACACAGTGGGATTGCAGAAGGAAAGCAAAAAAAAAAA
>NW_021639901.1:2921-16377 GCF_002087225.1 Trypanosoma theileri
AAAAAAAAAAAAAAAAAAAGAAACAAGGAAACACAGAAACAGAGAGAGAAGGGGAAGCAGGTCCTCATTGATCTTGGTTGGTTAAACTGTCGTTGAGGTCATCTCGTCGGATCGCCTGTAGCAAAGATGTTTGTTATAATCAGCGGACAGCAGTGACACGGTGGAAATATTAACGAGGAGTTGCTGGGCTCTTTCTTTGAGGCGTTTCCCACACTGAGACAAACGGTGCTCGTCTGGTGCATTCGAACCTCATTGGTCTTCTGGTGTGGTTTATTTGACTGATAACGGTAAACTGTTTATATTGACTCAAGGAAGCTGAAGTACTTTATTTGACTTATTTGGTTGATCACTGTGTCTTTTGAGATTACAGACTCCAACACCTTTACTCGTATTTGTTTAGTTATTGATCATCTGATGGGGGAAAGCGTCAGTACTAAATCCCAGTCGGAGATGTTAAGATTCCTTTATTTCAGTTAAACTTTTATTTCACGTAAAGGTGCGGTAGAGGTGGTATTTCTTGCTATGGATGGTTCCTTCGTAGGTCTACTGTTATATCCTTCAGGAGGGGAGACCATACATTACTGTTGTCAGAAAACACATTTGATCGTACTGTTGTGTATGACAATACATTTATTCTCCATTTTTAGTATCCGGTTCAGTTATTTTTCTTCTACAAGTTTATATCCAGTATTGTGGGGTGGTACTTGAGAGAATAGTGACAATGCAATTACATCCCCTCATCATGGCTCTACAGTACTGGACGCTGGCAAAACATTAAAGGTTGTTAACCACCAAAGCACCAGAGTGGTGATGAGATGGCTTCCACTTCACTATACAACATCATTTGTTGCAATTTCATCCTGATTGGCAGTTGGTTAAAACGGTGATTTGCGGTAGTTTTGATAATGTAGGCAGAGAGGTCACTTCCTAAATAAAGAACGCAATAAAATAATTACAACAACAAGAATAACAACGGATGCAATATATTACAGTAAATGCGGAAAGAATTCAAAACTATAAAAGGGATGCTGTACTTCTGATTACGCTTAAAAAGACAAAAAAAAGTGATCTATTGTGGTTTTACACAAAATGTAGAGCAGTAGGTTTCTGTTTTGTTGTTGACGCTTCACTACCGAGGTTCAGATTTCAATTTTTTACTTAATAAGGGTAAGCAAAACGAAAAAAAAAAAAAAAAACATTACATAACCTTGTCCCTGTCCATTATTGGTATAATATTTACCGGCGTCTTTTTTTTTCTTTGAATAACGAAAAAATGTACCCGCAAAGTGTTTTTTGTTGTGGTAGTTGCAATAGTATATATATATATATATATATATATTCACTTAGAGATGAACGCGAACTTCCCAGTAACACAAGTGTTAGGAGGCAATGATACGACAGTTCGAGACGGGTCAGATGCGTGGGACTCATCTAGTAGTTCGTTACTGTATTTTGCTGAAACACCCTTTGCGTTTGCTATCGTAATATGTGGATGTGCATTAGCACAGGGAAATTCCCCATTGTTACGCACTGCAATAGCCGTTCCTTTTGGGTCTGACGCAATGTGTGTAAGGGTTAGTTGGATACTTGTGCCTAACAGTTCCCCCAGCTGGACCATCATCACAGGGTCCGTACTAGTTTTGTTACCAAGAAATAGAGTGGTCACATGGAACTCCTTTTGCACAATCTTGTCGACTAGCATCTCTGATGGTACGAGTGATAACACATCATCATTTGGTGTAGTTATCTGAATAGCAGCATACTGTATTCGTTTGGGAATCCTACCTAGAAGTAATTCGTAACGAGATGATATGTTAATTGCAGATGTCACATCAAGTGTAGAGAGATCCTGAAGGTCTGTCATACCATGTGAACACAATGCAGCCCACACACGCTCTACTATAGTAACTATACTATCTTCGACATTTACTTCAATAAATACTCCTTCTGTTGGGGGGCGATAACGTTCTGCACAACTACGAATAATACCACGCATACGATGCATTTCTCTTTCTTCAGCTTTGAATGTACGATGAGAACTACCACGTTCGCAAACACGTTTAAAAGAAATATCTGCTAATGCTTGAGCTCCATCAGGATGTGACCATGCTACTGTAAGAGTTTTTAGACCCAGTTTCACATAATCTGCACGAGCAATATCATCAAGATTCATTTTATCAATAATAAGATGAGAGTATCCTGCTTGCTTTGCGTTTTGTATGGCTTCAAGAAACTGTTTTCGGTCACCAATCTCATCTTGATTTAACCAACATGGAGAAAGATGCGCCTGTCGTAACAGTGCAAAGAGCACACGGGAAATTGTAGATTTCCCACAACCTTGTGGACCAACACATAAAATAACATCCGGATCATTGTTTGTCACTTCATTGGGAAGTGGTTCGTAATGCATGACTTGTTCCTTCAGTTCCTTATCCTCCACAGCAGAGTGTGTGAACTGACGTTGCAGTACAATCCACTTACGACGTAATTCCTGCAAATCTCCTAGGGATGTTGAGGCGGTTAATTGTCCAGTGACATGAAGCCAAGCGGCTAATTGTATGAGATACTCCAGACGTTCCTCTTCCCATTCTACAAGGCATTGTCGAACTTCCTTTGGAACACCTGCCAATTTTTTCAGTAGTTTACTACGCAAAAGATTACCACTTAAACGATGGGTGATGATGGCCTCCTGTGCCGCTCGCTCAATGCCGAAGGGGTGTGAGCGGAGTTTCCACATACGTACCACAACGCCAGTATCGTTAAGACCGTAAATTACGGCTCCCTTGCAGTTTAAACGATGGGCAATACTCTCACGCTGCGCTGCATACTCTGTGGATCCCAATGGCAACAGCGGGCCACACTCCACAACATCAAGTCCAAACGATTGTAGTTTTGTTAATATGTTTTCAGGATTAATACAGAGACCACTACGTAATGGCATTGTGTGATCGGCGACGGCGTAAAAGCGAAGTCTTTCACCAGGGCCATAATCCACAATGTGAGCGGAGTACTCAAGGATGGCATCAAAGCATGCGGTATAACCCGTTTGAGTTAAGAATTCATGTAATTCAGACGATTTTTCTGGTTTTAATGCGTTTAATGTGTTTCGCCAGACTCTTACAATTTGTTTTGTCACTCTGACAGACCATAAATCTTTCTGTTCATCATTAAAGACATCAAGATCCTCCTCTGGTACATCAAACCGCACCAAGAAATGCATATCTTTACTCCCCACAATCCAAAAACGCTCCCCAGCATACGTGAAGGCTGCCAATTGACCACAATCACCATCAATGGCTTCTAATGCCACAGCAGCAACGGCTTCTTCCTGTGGTACACTATACGGAGCGTCAAAATAACTGAATTTACGCAATCCTTGAAGAGATGCCACTTTAATGTACTTATCTTTCTCGGGAGTTGCGGCGAAGACACATGCCTGGCCGCGTGGAACATGTTCCCACACCTTGCGGTTTGTACGATACACCGCATCGTCGTAACCAATTACGGTGCGATCCACTACGGCAAAGCACACGCCGGCAATCGTTGTGCAGATGGGCCGCACACGAACTCTATTGTTGTGTGGAAACATTGGCTGAAAGGCGCTGCGGAGACAACTCGCCAAAGCAATATCACTCTCCTGATGTTCGGCTTCCGCAGAGGGTGTAGATTTGTCTTTATTAAACGGATGCTGTTTGGAGTTTTTTCGGTAAGAAGAGCCTCGACGTTTGGCATAATGATTTTCACCACCACATGAGGTGCCAAACCCCATTTAGTACGCCTTATGTTTAATTATGTGTAAAAAACAAAAAAAAAAACTACTTTGTTTTTCTTTTTTTTCCCTTTCCTTTTCTTTGAATTCTTTTTTTTTTTTTTTCAATGAATAAAGCAAAGTAAAGAATGCATTAATCAATCCACCACAAAATAATAATAATAATAATAATAATAATAATAATAATCATAATCATCATAATAATCATCTAAAAAGCAAGTTATATGTCTATTCTTTACTCATGTAAATGTAAATATATGTATATGTGTAAGATATTCAGAGATCCTTTCCATATCATTTTTTTTCTTTTCTTTTTGTAAATACAAAAAAAAAAAATACAAGTATTGCTTTTTTTTTTTCACTTGTATTATAGTAGAATGTTGCGAACACTACAAAAGTGCTCCACATCCGCGTCTGTGATCGTCGATCGCCGCTGTTGCCATTCAGACAACACGTGCCGCATCACAACATCAGCCGCCATATCCTTCACCTGCGCACTATTCATTTCACCCGCACTATACTTTGTTGTGACTTCTTCAAAGAGTTTATCATCAGGGGAAAAGAAACGGATGAATTGATAGGCCACATCCGCGTCCAGGTCTACTCCTTTTGTCTGCATGTCTGCAAGTGTACCGCCTCCTCCTGAAAAAGCTCTACGCATTTTTTTACATACCTGTTCTTTTGTGTCATGAAGTGTAATAACACCATTCATCTCCGCACTACTACTCATTTTAAATGTCATTCCTTTGAGGGCGGGAAGAAATTTCGTATGCAGTAAAGCAGGAGCTTGACACTTCATTCGTGAGGCCACACCACGAGTTAATACAAAGAAGGGATCTTGATCAATAGCGCAGGGTACAATACATTGTAGTGGATGAGCCTTTTTCTTTTTCTTCTCTTCTGTTTGCGGTTGCAATACATGAGGGAAGGCACTACTAAAACATGGAGCTGCCTGAATAGCGGGAAATGCCGCTTTCCCTACATTATCACTATCCCGAAGTCCAAATGTATTCTTCACCGCACTTAATGTCAACATACGCTGCACCTTCACCACCGTAGGATACATACTTCCCATATAGGTAGTATTACAGAATATAAAGGTTTTACGTGGGTCAAAACCAAAAGCGATAATATCTTTTATATTCTCCATCACCATATCACCACCAACAGGGATATCACGGAAAAAGTATTTTTCATCGTCTGTAATTTGAATCACTGTTGGAAGTCCAAGAGCATCTTGTAGGTATTTTGTTAATAGAAATGGAATCACATGTCCAACATGCATAGAACGCGCACTTGGACCACGTCCAGTGTATAAATACGCACGTGGTGTTCCTGTTGACATTCCCAGACGAACACAATCAAGAGCTTTACCAAAGTCACGATGTGAAAAGACGATACCACGATGAAAAAAATGATGTAGCGGTTTTTGCTCCTGTTGTTGCTCCTCCTCCTCCTCTGTTTTAAGAGTATTATTATTATTATTCTGCACTCTTCTCATCTGCAATCCCTCATTACAGGTGTCATGAAGTTGTTGCAGTATTGATTGATCGACAGGTTCCGACTTGAAACGCGTAAGCACACGATCGTAGTCAATGCCTTTTGGACCCGCAGCAGAAACATTCCACGGCGTCACTACATCTTCACTAACACATTTATCGCTGTTGTTACTATCAGATATGTGTGTGGCTATGCATCGACTAGAAGCAGCAGGTAATTGACATAAGAGAAGCCTCGTCCTATGGGAAGCGCAACGCATTCTTACAAATCCAAATCCCTATGGGAAATACATACACAGAGAGAGAGAGAGAGAGAGAGAGATAGAAAGAAAAGAAGATAGAAAACATAGCAAGAGCATAATGCTACTTTTTTTTTTTTTTTTTTACCTTTTTTCCTTTCCTGTTCAATGTCCATACTAATTCACCTCACTATCTCTTAGAGAGATAAAGGCTGTATCTCTTTCTCTCTCTCTCTCTCACTTCGACACTCTCTTACTCTTTCCTTTTTTTCTTTTTGACTCATCCAGTAATGAGAAAAAAAGAAAAAAAAACAAGGGGATCCAATATACCCCAACTCTTAGAGAGCATACGAAGAAGAAAAAAAAAAAAAAGCCCTCTATAGGAATAGATATAATGTAATATATATGATTTCTGTCTATGCACAGTTGTTTTTTTTTTTTTTTTTCTTCTTCCTTTCGTATATGTGTAATAATATGAGGAGGGAGTGTCAGTGTACTACTGCAGGCATGTATCCCACGAGTGTTGTCCCACCAGATGCGGAAACACTCAACACAAGTGCCTTTCCATCCACAAGATGCAACACAACTTGCAGCGGCGTAATTTCTTTAATGGCCAAAAACCTCGCAAATCGCTTTACTTCCACTGTTACTGTAGCCTGTTGCATTGCCACTTCGTCCTTTTCTCTCCGTCGTCTCTTCCTTTTATTATTATTATTATTTTTATTCTTCTTGCCACTATCATCATGTTGACTATCCTCATCACCCTCTGTTTCTTCCTCCTCCTCTCCATCTTCATCTTCTTCACGCTCACAGAGTCGCACAGAGTTATACTTCAGTGCGAAATTAGCCAGAAAGCACTCTGCATCAATCACCAGACTACATGTGGGTGGATTTGTGGAAACAGCCATATCATTTCCCTGTGCATTAGCCTGAGCTGTGAAGGTCATACGCTCACATGAGGTGGATCGCACCTTATCTACAAATAACATCAACTCCGTAAGACTTGGAAGAATTACTTGCATCACTTCATTCTCAAGTGGTGGGGCACTTATGTTTTGTACCTCTGCCTCACTTAACACCCGTACAGGGACATCATGACTGATATCTAGATGACGGAGCACTCCTTGCATAGATACACGCAGTGCTGGCCGCTTTGCTGCATTTTTTGTTAATTTAATACTCACATTTGGGCATCGTTCTGCCTGTCGCAATACGTGAAGCAGTCGGGAGAGATCTGCCACTTCACAGTAAATGGCATTATCTGGTTGATGTGATTGTGCGTGGAAGTCAGCGAAGATGGACTCTGTGCGACATCCAGCCCACACCTGCGAGCCGTCAGCGAGTGGAGCAATGGCGAAGAGACGTGTACGGGCGTGATGTAAGCGAAGTACGCCACGTCTTTCAATACTGCGACAGGCGTGACAGAGAGCGGCGAGTGTGCGTTGATCCCGCACTGTCGCCTTGAACTTCATCCCACACACTCACTATATATATATATATATATATACGATGTACAATGTACACCTATATAGTTTGAGAGAGAGAGAGAGGGAGAGAGAGAGAGATAGGAAGAGCGAATGAGGCATATAGGAAGATATGACGATAAACCAGGGCATATATATATATATATGATAGTAAAGAAAAAAAAAGAAAAGAGTAGAATATGTAAAGAAAACTGACATCCCATTTCCATTTCCATTTTTTTTTTTTTTTTTGCCTCTCGTTCTTCTGCCAAAGAGTAATAATAATTTACATGATCTAAATCATTGGTTGTGTTGCACTACTTGTAGGAGCAACTTCAGTAACAACTTCCGTCTTAGCAGCCTCTTTTTCCTTTTTTGCCTCTTCTGCTGCTACTACTACTGGTGGTAGAGAAGGAGCTATCTTTACTGGTTCTGATGGAGATGACATTGGCTGTAGAGTACTACGAAATTTTCCTGTTGTGGTAGACATTCCCCCTATTCCTCCTGATCTCTTGGTATTCCCAAAGGAACTCTGTGTACTCATGAGATCTTTTAACAGTGCAGCTAATACCCCTTCAATGGTCCGTCGTTGCAAGCCACTAGAGACTTCTTCTTCTTCATAATCATCATCATCATCGTCATAAGGATGGTGTTGGACGATTTGATAACTGGCGAGAAGTTCAAGTGAGAGATTGGGTGTATAACCAACTTCACACAGGGAACAACACTCATCACAAATTATTTCCCCCTGCGGTGTACAGAGATCTGAAAGACACTGTTGACAGAATGTATGTCCACATGGCCATAATGTACGTGGACTCTCAAATATGTAAAAACATCGCTTACATGTGGATTCCAGTTCTAATGAAGAATGAAAGCTCATCACATTACCTACAGCAATAATGGCAAGTTTTATAGCGTCAAAAAGTCCACGAGCGTGAAAGTACAAATCCTCTAAATCTTCTTCTGTACGCCTTATCTGTGGATCGACATAGCCAAGATCCTCTGGGGTGCATTGACAACCCACATCTCGACCCACACGTCGTCCTCTTGTGAGAGCAAAACTCTGAAGAAATGATCGTACCGCAACATCATAATCACGCTTTACATCTGTACCAACTTGTAGTTGACGAATATCAAGACGGTGTGTTTTTGCATATTCATTAACGTCTCGTGTAAGACGTAAAGCAAAGGCGTCACGCTCTTCACCAACCGCTGCTCTTGATAATCGTTGAACATCTAATTCACAATCATCAAGAAATGTATCCTGTTCTTCTACTTGCTTCCGTAGTTGTAAGAGTGTTTGCCATATATCTGAATACTCCTCACGAGCTTCTTGTTCAAAACGACGGCGAAGTTCTTCAGCATTAATTTTCATTTGCATCATTTGTTCCTCTTCTGCATTTGCGGAAAGAGAAGGATGACTTGAGCGGTGATTTTGTGGTACAAAGAGGCCTTCTTGCTGTTGTTGTTGTTCTCGTGCTCGTACTTTAGCAGCGTAGTTTAATAATAAACTACTAGCATCCGCAAGTTCTCCTAAAACTCCCTTTGCCTCATTACGAAGACGCACATGATGTTCTTCTTCTGGAAATGTTGCAAGAAATAGCATTAAGTCTTCATCATCATTATCAAAGAAACTGCTAAGCTCATTATCATCGTCATCGCTACAGCTCACATCATCTAATTGTCGAACCACACGTTTTGCACTCTTTGGTATATGAGCAAAGTCTGGTACCTTCCAGCGACTCTTTCCACGTGAAATCCCTTCCTTTCCCGTATCTTTACTCTTCTTACGTGGTAAACCATCATATGCATAACGAACAAATTTTCTAGACATTTCCCGTGCGGATCCAGTACGTATCTTCTCAACTGTCCAACTTGGTGGCAGTGCATCTCCCTTTCCTCGTGTTCCTGGTCTAGTCGAGCGAGAATCATCACCCAATCTTTCTTCTTCATCTTCCTGTAGCCGCTTTGGACGACGACGTTGACGTGGTGGTGTGAATACTTCCACCAAATCCGCTCCCGGCACTACAGCATCAAATACATTACTGCCAGACGTACCACTACGATCATCTGTAGTTGCATTATCTCTCACTCCAGCAGAGTGTCGATCGGCTTTACCGCGTGATGGTGGTGTTTTCTTCTTCCACCATTCTGGACCTCGGTATGTATTATCCTTTTCATCATCATCTGGTGATAAGGTACCATCCTCTTTCTTTCCTCGTCCATCTTTTTCTCCCGCACTAGATGGTAGTAATTCTTTCATTTCACTGGGTTTCTTGGTTTTACCAAATGCATCTTCATCAATGGAAGCCGCTCCATGACGAGAGTCACCAGTATAATATGCATTAGGATATGCTGAATGAACCTTTCGTCCTTTGCGTATACCTGGAGTACCTAATTCATATGCCTTTCCTTCATCTAATCCTCTTAGTGGAGGAAGACGTGCATAAATATCTGCTGAACTTATTCTAGTACCTCCTACATTATCTTCAACAGTGATATCATCACTATTTTCATCACTACCAAGTATAGTTGAAGAACATGCTGCTTTTGCTTTTGCTGCAGCTATTATTGCTTGTTGCTCACTTTTACTCATGGTACCCCAGTAAATAGCAGCTTCTTCCTCTGTCATTTGCTCACCACCTTCGGCTCCTGGTCTAATGAGTAAAGGTAAACATTCTTTTAGTCCTGTAAAAGAATCAGTACTACCATGTGAATCAGGACGTTTTTCCCAAGGAGATGTGGTTCCATCTTGCAAAGTACCCTTTTCACCTTTACGATGCTCCCTCGCTGATAAAGCAGCTCGTCGTTTCTCCTGTAATAACGATTTCGCTAATTCATGAAATGATGCATCATCCATTCCAGCCATCATTTGTTCAGATGCAGAGAATAATAATCCCGCTTGCTTTTGCACTTCCTCTGATTTCGAAAGTTGTTCTAGTTGTTGCCTCATTGTATCTTCATCTTGTTCTAATAATCGGGCAATTTCTTCTGAAGAGACTGCACCAGTCATCTCTAATCGACCTATTTGCCGCGCCAATTGCAACATACCCATTAATTCCTCATCTCCTTCTAACAGAGAGTGTATTCCAGAACCAACTCCTCCAGTTGTTCCTGGAGTTGAATCTATTCCCGCTGCTGTCATTGCTGCTTCTCCTCCTGTTGCTGCTGCCATTGCTTCTGCTACTGCGGCTGTCCATTTATCACCTTTCTTTGTTCTCATAAAACGGGTAACCAATGCTTGATAAGTAGCAGAATCAAGACCTAAAGCCCTTGCGGCGGTTAACATTCCTTCACGAGATCCTGCCAACCTCCACCATGTTGATGGACGTGCTCGACTACGGAGAAGCATTCGCGTCAATGCCTTAGCCCTACTTGCTTTTCTCCACTCCGTAATAAGAGCTGCATAGAGACCTCTATTATGATTGGGTACACCAACAAGACGACGTACAGACATATCAGCAGTTTTATCCGTCACTCCTTCAGGGGAAGTGGCTGGCGGTAATGATAAAGGTTCACGAGAATGAGATAAACCAACTTGAAATGTGGGTAACATACTACGATCATTTAATGGAGCAACTCCTCCTACTCCTTTTGAACTATTAACATATAAGGTATTCTTTTCATCATCAGTTCCCAAAGTTCCATATGGACGTTCAAGAAGTCCTCTAAGAGGTCCTCCTATAAAATATTGACGCCGTTGATCTGAATCTTCATCCGTGGAAAGAAGAGGAAATCGTGTTCGTGATTGTATACCTTTTATACTACGAATATCAACTAAAGGCCTAATTTTTCCTTCTTCTTCATTATGATTACTCTTAGTTACGGAAGGATCTATTAACGAGGAAGTATTGACTACGGTTACATTTGTGGTTTGTTCATCTGACATTTTATTCATATCTTGTTTAGCCATTTTCTCCTTCTCTTGATCATCTTTTGTACTAGATGCCCAACGCATAAAATCTGCCTCAGCTCTTCGGAGACGCAATTGTTGTTCAATCAACATATGTGCCCGTCGTAAAGTTTCAGCCCTAATTCTTTCCACTAGTCCCATTCGAGCGTAAGATTGAGGAATATGTTCCTCCCTAGACTCATTATTATTCCCAGGCGATGGGCTCGTATGCGCAGCCTCAGCAAATGGAGTGGAGTGTTCCCCTGTGTGGTGTGCCGCCAATGCACTCCAGGTACGATATCGCGGTAATCCTCCCGTTTGTTGTTTCTTAACTTCCACGTCTTTTGACTGAGAAAACACGGGTTTACGAGCCATGGGATACTGCTCCATTACACTTAGCACCTTCTCCTCAAGCCTCTTCTTTGCACCATTTGTGTGGGTTGTTTTCTTCTTATCACCACTTGCGTGCACAGCGTGTTGCATTTCCACCGTTTTCTTTTATTTTTTTTACTTTTCTTCTTTGTTCTGTTTCCTTGTACTGAGTCACGTGTACAAGAGAGGAGAGGGGATAAATAAATGAATAAATTAAATAAAAAAAAAAAAAAAACTGCACTGACTATTGTCGATTACTTTCTGGTGTACTGTTTATTAGTTTCTTGACTCTGGTTAAGTGAACCATATAAATAAATAAATAGATAGAGAGAGAGAGAGAGAGAAGAAAAAAAAAAAATAAGAATTAAAGAAGATAAGTCCACCATGGCAGAAACATAAGAAAATGGACACTCAGAAAAAAAAAAAAAAAAGAACATCAGTTGGGAAGTTTGCAGTATTAATTAAAAAAAAAAAAAGACTAATTTACTAAAGGTTCATCTTAGATCAACACAATGACAAAAAGAAAAGTAGGTAACCTATATTCCTACCCCTTTACTTCTACTCCCCAATGAACTGACTCATAACAACCAACACGGAAAAACACCTTGAAAAATTAGTTTGTAAATATCGATACTGATCCCATTTACTTCAGGAAATGGTATGAAAGTTCTTAAAGCCAAAGTCACACCATCTTGAACAGAAACGAAAAGAAAAGAAAAAAAAAAAAACACATCTCTGAGTGAAGAGACAGTGTAAACATATACGTCTGTCTACAACATACATTTAGGAAATCATGCACAATGAACGGCTTGATTTCACCTTCTGCTCATTTTTTTTTTNAAAAAAAAAAAAAAAAGAGTGACAAGTACATTTAATATTTTAAAAGTTCAATTAAGTGCGTCATTCGTGTACAACAGGAAATCATGCACAATGAACGGCTTGATTTCACCTTCTGCTCATTTTTTTTTTTCTTTTTTTTTCCCTTCTTCAATAGCCCTTACAATATGAAAGTATCTATCTATACATACATATATATGTGTGACAGAAAAGTAAAATCAAATTTCATCCTAAAAACAAGTAATTCCATATGTTTAGAAATGGACAAAATACACTACCCCCTTAAAATCCTTCGCAAGCACGAGATAAGGACAAACCACCATCCACATTAAGAATGGTCCCTGTAATATAATTTGCATTTTCTGACACAAGGAATGCGACAGAACCTGCTACTTGCTCAGGTGTTGCTTCTCTTTGTTCAAGTGGCACTTTCTGACGCAAAAGATTCTGTTGTTTCTGCGGCATTTCTTCAGGAAGTAAACTTATTCCAGGTGCAACAGCATTAACACGTATTTTTAGTGGAGCCAATTCCAATGCGGCCGATTTTGTTAGTCCAATTAGAGCATGTTTTGCCATTGTGTACATGGTATAACCTGGTAGCGGCCTATCCACCATAGAATCAATAATATTAACAATAGAAAGATTGCGCTTCTCTTTCAAGTCATCAGGTTGATATTTGGCGAATGCACGAATCAGTAAATAGGGGGCAATGGCATTAGATCCCAAAATATCAGAAATTTCACCCTCAATTTCCACTTCTTCTGTGTTTTTATTTAACTCATTAGATGGTAGCAATGGTGTAGGAAAAAATGCTGAGGCGTTATTCACCAACACATCACAACGTCCAAAAGTACGGAAGCAAAATCCCATGATAGCGTCACATTGGTTAGGGAGGGAACTGCTGTACCTAAAATCAGACTGATAACCCAAGACAGATTTAGGACGAATAGCATTCAACTTATCCACAAGTGACTTCGCTTCGACGACGGAAGATCGAAAATGTAGCAAGATACAATAACCGTCCCCATGCAATTGCTCAACAATACTTCGTCCAATGCGATGTGCCCCTCCCGTCACGAGAGCAACAGGGGCTCCTCCATCTAAAAAAGGACAGTTTGCATTTCCATTTATGTCAAATTCCCCCGAGGACATTATTTACCTTTCCCTTTACCACCTTTTCAATGGTTATAAGAAGTGAAGAAGATAAAGAGAAAAGATGAAAGAAAAGAAAAGTAAAAGAAAGAATAACCAAGAAGGAGGAACTCCCAAAAGGTAAAAAAAAAAAAAAAAAGAATTCATCTACCACAATACGTTATGTGAACATTAAGACAATGATAGCCCATCACCAAGACTGAGGGGAAGAAATACCTAAAAAAAAAAAA
>NW_021639901.1:19023-35125 GCF_002087225.1 Trypanosoma theileri
GCCTATTCGCATCCTCTGGGGAAAAGAAGAGTATATTCTCTCGCAGTGTCGCATTCATAATCCATGGTTGTTGTGGTACGTATGCAATGCTGCGTGTAGCCCACACCCGACCATGGGTTACTTCATATCCACCTAATAGTGTTGACAGCAAGGTGGTTTTACCACTTCCTGTTGTGCCAACCACTATAGTTAATTTGCCTTTAGGAATCACAAGATTGACATCTACGAGGAGTTCCTTTGGTAATAATTGATGAAAATCAGCGTTTTCATCAGTTCCTACCTCTTTCTCTGATTCCTCTTTATTATTATTATCCTTATTATTATTATTATTATTACTATTATTATTATTATTATTATTATTATTATTATTATTATTATTATTATTATTGTCATTGAGACTATTTGTCGCAGAAGCGGTAGTTTCATCGCTACACGGCAATAGCCTCCATTCGTTCTCTGGAAACTTTCGAGTTCGAAGTAAAGCAAAAATTTTCCTTATTGTCCCTGAAGTCCTCGTTTGACACTTTGGAAGTGGTTTCGGTGTAAAAGTTGATACTGTTACCTCATCAAAAGCAGCATCTACTCCAGAAGAAAACATTCGTAATACGTTATGCACATCAGAATGGCTATTTTCACATTCAAGAAATATAGTGAGACGTCGCGCTGAAACGAGACACTGTAAAATTGCAGAAACAATAACGGGAATCATATAGAATGGAATACGTAAAATATTTAATAGTGCTATGGTTGGAAATACAATAGTAGGAGTGAGTTCATGACCGCTAAGGTAATATGAGAGAAATACTACTGCAATAACGAGTGTTGGTGTGGCACCATTAAGTAATGCTAGTCCTACTTCTGTATACTGTATATACTTTAAACACTCTACCTCTTTTTCTCGTGCTCGTTCAATTTCTGCTAGAAAAAAAGGTTCCCAAGTCATAAATTTCACAATACGGATACCAGAAAAGAGTTCATTAGTAGCTCGTACACGATTGTCTACAATTGTCGCCATCTTTTTCCGTATGGAAGACTGCCATCGTGAAAAAATACCTTGAACTGGAAAAGACACAAATAACACAGATATACCAACGAATGCAGACCAGCCAACAAGTCGGTATAAAAGTAGAATAGATACTAAAAGCAATAATGGTGAACTTAAAAAGTAAACCACATACCAGTTGAGGTCACCAATGTCACTCACATCACTGCTTGCCATATTCATGATTCGACCAATGTTCATTTCAGGTAAAATAAGGGACTTCTCAGAAATAGTTAGACATTTTTCAAAAAGTACTGCTAGCGCAGAGTTTTCAAATATAGAAGCGGCACGAATGCTCATATGGTCATACTTATGACCGGCACAGCTATGAACAACACTCACAACGAATACGGCAAGGACGAGACCAGCACTTTCCAACCACGAGGCTTTATCTGACTCAAGATGAGCCACGTAACGTTCTAAAATAACAGGAGTAAGAGCAGAACAGAGGTCTGCTAGTAGTTTATTTGGAATTTGTATCCACATATGATATGCATGCGCTCTAATAAGCGACCACAGGACATTTGGTGCTACAGGTGTAGGTACAGTAGGAGAAACAGCAGAAGCAACATCCGTAACAATATTATTATTATTATTATTATTATTATTATTATTATTATTACCACGGCTACTGCTATTAGAATGATTCCAACTACTGGGCTCTACCATCAATTTAATCATCTCAACCGGTTCACAGGAAGAGCAACATCGGCGTATTGGCAGGAAGAGTCTCTCACCATGCACCACACCATCGTGTAGTAACATGGCGTTATCATCACCAACTCTGTGAAGAGGAGGAACTTCCCATTCAACACCAGCCAGAAGTGAGTGTGGTCTATCCGACTGACGTAGGTAACCAATCCAACGCAGATACCCAAGTGTTCTTGGGTCACCACGATAACGGACCTCTGCACCTATAAAAGGATCCCAGGAATGTTTCTTCCGAATATCCTTACGTACCTCTCTGGAGAGTTTGCGTCCAACATTGTAGGTGCGTAGTTGACGTGTTGGTGGTGGCAATTCAGATTCCGTGAGTTCCTCTTTTAGCGCCTTATTAATAAAATCACCTATCCAACCATAGTAAAGCTGCTGAAAGATTGTGGCTCGTTCCTCCGCTGTGGTTGCACTGAGCATTTCCGGCCCCCACAGAAGTTCTAGTTGTTTTTCATATCGTCTTTCAGCAACAGTAGAGCTACCACTCGTTCTAGAGCTATAGTTACTCTCCGTCATTTTAAGTGAGCTATACGAGTCGAACTAGGCATCAGCAATATATATATATATATAAATCAAAAAGAAACGAAAAAAAAAAGCGTTAAGAAGAGATATTTAGAAAAAAGAAAAAAAATATGAAATGAGAGAACTTTTTGGTTTTATAGTATTGGGATTAAATAAAACAGATAGATTACGGAGTAGAGGGGAAAAAAAAACACACACACGCACACATACGCATACGCACACTAATCCACTAACTGATAAAATAAAAAGAGATAATTGTAGCATATAAGAAGATGTAATGCTTCCTCTACTATATATGCATACCACCTGCTTCTCAAATACCAGCAACCACCATCCAAGTCATGAAGAAGTAAAAGAGACCAACCGGGTAAACGACAAGCATCTCACGTTGAGGCACAACAGAACCACGGAAAAAGCGTAAGGCGGCCCAACAAGACCAGAACCAAACAACGCAAGAGACCACCATCACTACCCAGAATACGCGTACAAAGAGGGCAATGAAGGCACCAACACAAAGAGGAGCAAGACAATATCCCATAACACACACAGTCTGAAAGAATGAAATTTTACTTCCAAGGAATTTTGCATTAAGTGTAACAACGCTGGCACCAACCCATACGAGCACAAAGACTGCTGAAAAGATAAGACCACCCTGGTTGTCTCCTGCAGAACCAGCAAGTATGATGGCAAGCAGTAAACAAAGTAGAAGTGGACCCCATAGATCCCAATCCCGCAATTCCTTCTCTGATCCCAGTGGTGGTGCAAGAACAATAAGCAATTTCCTACCAATAGCAACAACATCACGAAGAATTGTGTTCATGATAGGCTCATCAAGAGTGGAGTAAGCAGGTGTAGGGTAAGGGGGAACATTTTCCGCCATTTTTTTCTTCTTTTCTTTTCTTTTCCTTTTTCTTCCTCTTCGGCCTTTCCTTCCCTTTGATTATATTTGTTTCCTTTTGTTTTCTGATATTTTTTTTTGGCCTATTTGTAAGAATAAAAGCAATAACAAGAAAAGAACAATAATAATAATAATAACACTATACGCCTCTGTATTTCTGGATGTTTCCCGCTACTTCTTTTGGTTTTATTTTATATTCCTTTACCTTTTGTATTGGAAGCCGGAGGAACTATCAAAACAATCAGTTAAGAAGGTAAGAGAGAATTAAGGAAAGAAATAATTCCCACAGATAAAAACATAGATCGGTAACACAATAAAGAGAAGAAAAAAAAAATGTAGGATTGCAGAAAAAAAAATATACAAAACAATTTGTCATCCCTTTTTTAAGAGCCCTAAACTTGCCCCACCAAAAAAAAAAAAAACACTCTTCCTGTATGTAAAGAGAGTGAGAGATAGATAGAGAATGCGATAGAAGAAAGAAAAAAACATCAATTAATCATTTTTTCTCAGCGTTCGTCAAAGACTGCTCCTTTCGCATAGATTCCAAAGACTCTGCTCGTTGTCTAAGGAAATTCAGTTCTTGTTGTTGTCTTTCCTGACGTCGTCTACCATCCACAAGGGCAATAACAAGTATTATGAGTAATGCCAGAGAAGCCGGAAGGACAATAAAGGACCATTCTACACCGTCAAACTCCAACAAGAGTGCCTCACGCGAGAGAGTTTTCCCACGTTTTCCAGCACTATGAAATACATCATTGCTCTTTTGAATGCGGGATCGATGAGCCCAAACGTATCGCTTTGAGTCTATAATATCCGTGCGATTCCATCGTGTTCTTGTTGATGTTGTTAATGCCTGTTTAACACGATGTATCCAATCTCGCCATCCCTGGCGTAATGTGGAGGCACTTCCCGTCGTTGCAGAATTCCGCAATAACGGCTGCGAGATCATTGGAGTTCTAAGGACGATCCACATGTAACATCGCCGCATAAACAACGTTTGTACCTGTGAAAACCATCAATATAATAATTTAAGTGTAAGTGTACGTACGTACGTATGTGAGAGAGTGAGAGAAAGATAGAAAAAAAAAAAAAACAAGGAGAGACAAAGTGGGGAGAAAAAACATATAAAACCAAAACCAACGAAAAGAAAAGGAAAAAAAAAAAAACACGATGATCGTGGAGAAGGCAACTAGATCAAACCAGAACGCAACACAAAGAGAGGTTTCTGTGAAAGTGTGATCGTAGAGTAGATGGGAATCACAATTCCCTTCTTTTTCTCCTCTCCCTTCATGTTTATATTTTCCCCGCTATTCCACCAGCACTCCATAGCTCACCTCCCCATTATTTAGCGATAAATGCTATCATCATTAGAGGATCCTCGTGTAATGTACGTCATATACAATGTGACGATTAACAGAAAACAACAAATGGGAATAGATGGACCTGGAGATGGTTTGTGCTTTGGTTGAAGTCTTCGTTTGCTCATTGTAAGTTTACGCTGAAGGAGACTGTGAGTGTTAGTGGTGTACGCAGCAGCTGCAACAACACTGGAGGGTCCATCACACCATCGTCCCGCTGCTGGTCTTCCTATTGTTGCTCTTATTGCGAAACAACGCAGCATGCCTGCAGCAGCCATACTCTATTCAGTACTAAAGTTAACAACAAGAAAAGAAACAAAAGGGGATTATTGATAAGGGGAAAACACTCAAAATCACATTAAGCAAAATAAAACACACACACACAAAAGAAAAAAAAATCATTATCAAGAAAGGAGAGTAGATGCGGTAGAAGAAAAAAAATAAAATAAAAAAGAGAAACAACTCAACATCAGGGAAACCAACCAAGAACAAGAAATACAATTTGGGATGCTTACTGGAGACGGATATGGAATTAATCTATTTCCTTCTCCATTACTTCATCAGTTTTATTTACTCTTTTTCCTTCTCTCCCCTCGCCCTCTCTGTATGTGTAAGAAAGAGAGAGATAAAGAGAGAGAGAGAGAGAGAGAGAGAGAGAGAGAGAGAAACAAGACTACCGCCCAAATTTCACCATTAAGAAAAACGCTATTACAATGAGTGTTATGGCGGTCCACCAAACGGCACCCAACTCCGCCTGTTGCTGATGGTACTCCCGCGGTGCATTCAAATCCGGCGGTGGTGGTGGTGAAACAACACCGCGAATGGATTCACCGTAACTATCACTCTGCATTGTCATCATGCGTTGTCTAGCAGCAACGTAGTGTTCAGGCAAATCATCATTCATCGGATCCTCACGCATATCACGTTCAAACAGTGGACGAGCACCTTGTGCTGTTGTGACGGTTGGTCCCTCATACAAATGTGAGGGTGGGCGTCCGTTCATTTCGTCTAGTTCCCGCTGCATTTCAGCAAAACGAGTGTGATGCGGTGAGGATGTGAAGTCCTGCACAGTGCCCAGTGGAGTGTACGGCCGTCCACGTGCGAACGTCCGCCCGCCTGCAAATTTGTGTGCTACCGCAGTTGTTATGCCCGCAGCATGAGAAACAATGTATCGCCGTCTCATCGTATCCAATACCACTCAAAAAATAAAATAAAAAATAAATAAATACACAAATACACAGAAACTGAGTGAAAGGGAAAGAGAAGAGTTGCAAATGCTCCCTCTCCCCTCCCTCTTTTCGCGCTTGAAATATTTTATCCCTTCACACACCTCTTGTATATATATATATATATATATATATATATATATATTTCTCTCGCTAGAGCCGAAGGGAGGAGAATGAAATGAAGGTGTTGACGGGCGAGGGAGCTCGTGACGCTGAAATTGTATACCAATGAAATAAATATCAAAGAAATACAGAACGAAAGAAAAAAAAGGAGTGAGAAAGGGTTATGGACACAAATGTATCCATTCGCCAACATCCAGAGAGAGAGGACTAACAACAACGAGTAGAAAAATAAGAAAAAAAAAAAAAACACAACAACGTCGCTTTGTGTGTGTGTGTGTGTTTTCGCGTCCTTTTATCCTCTTACGACCTAATCACTCACTCATCTTGACTCTTCACGATCACCTTCACTGCCAAGACCCAACTTTTGGAGCATTTTTTCACGTTTCTCCTCCTGCTGCGTGCCTGATAGCACGATAAGCCACACAGGCACAACAAACATCACTGCTATCGCCACGATAGCACTCACTTCTCGCTCACTTTGACGCCACGCAAACTCCTGCGGTGTCTCAACAGGCCGTACTCGACTTGGTGCATTCCCAAAGAAGCGGGACCTTTCAAATAGTCCTCCTAAAACAAGGGATGAACACCCACGCCGCATTTTCTCACCACTTATCACTACTTTACTTCACTAGTTCTTCGTCTCTGACTAACACTGAAAACGAAAAAAAAGAAAGAAAGAGGAAAGAAAAACATCATCCAATATTTAACCATAACCACATTTTCAATAAAAAAAAAAGGAAACCATCTGCACTTTATTATTTACAAGACAACAAACAATCAAAGAAAAATACAACAATATAAATAAGGAAAACATACGAAATACGCTGCATTATTTTTACGCTATAGGATTATTTCTTTAGAACCCCTTTGGGGTAATAGAATTTTGGTGACGCTCCCTTATCCTAAGATTTTTCCATATCAGTGTTAGTTGTAGGAGAAGGGATATGTCCTACGTTCGCCATAAATCGTGCTGTCTCTACTGGCCCGAGGGCTCGTACCATGGCACTGAATCTTGATGAGGGATCGGCAACGAGATCTCGTGGGGATCCAATCTCGACAACAACACCGCGATCCATAACGATTATTTTATCATATGGAGCTACGGTGTGTAGTCTGTGTGCGATAGTGATGACTGTGTGTTCGGCGAATGCTGTCATGACGGTGTGCTGTATCTGCCTGTCGAGTGCGTGGTCAATGTTGGCGGTTGCCTCGTCCATGAGAATGAAGCT
Organism: Trypanosoma theileri; assembly: GCF_002087225.1. NCBI lineage: Eukaryota > Euglenozoa > Kinetoplastea > Trypanosomatida > Trypanosomatidae > Trypanosoma > Trypanosoma theileri. Next base: position 26,136 of record NW_021639901.1, read on the forward strand.
GCTGCCGCGCTTGAGCAGAGCCCTGGCGAGACAGAGCAGCTGCCGCTGGCCCACGCTGTAGTTCGCGCCGCCCTCCCGCACGTGACTGTCGATGCCGCCGGCCTCCGCCGCCACGCGGGCCCGCAGCCCGACGAGCTCCAGCGCGGCCCACACCTCCGCCGCCCCCGCCGCGAGGAACGGGTCCACGTTGGAGCGCACCGTGCCGTCGAAGAGCACCGGGTCCTGCGGGATCATCGAGAAGAGACCGCGCAGCTCCCGCAGCCCGTACGCGCGGATCGGCCGCCCGCACACAATGATGTCGCCGCCGCAGATGTCCACCATCCGCATGAACGTCAGCAGCAGCGTCGACTTGCCGCTGCCAGTGCGGCCCACAATGCCAACCTTCTCCCGCGGCTCAATGCGGAAGGTCACCTTGTTCAGCACTAGCGGCAGGCCAGGCCGGTAGCGCATCTCCACCTCGTGGAACTCCATCCACCCCGCCTGCACATTCGTCTCGGGGTGATTCTTCTCTCCATTATGGCTGCCATTACTGTTCTCAATCACCACCGCAGTAGCAGCATCAGTAAGATGCCGTTTCCTATTTTGTATCTCATCCACAAGTTGAGAAATTTCAGGCATTTCCTCATGATCTATATTATCTGTATAGTATAGAATACGTTCTACACTGTTCATATCAGCTTCCATGCTTCCTACCATTCTTACAAGCCAGTTAAGTAGCGCTGTTGAAGCTAGCGCCATGGTGAGACTTAAGGAAACTAAACCAATATCGTGCGATCCCAATTGCATTACTTTACCCACAACCCCAATGAAAGCGATCACAACAACGATTACATTACTTAATAAATCAACTCGGGTTCCTAGCCATCGATTCGTAACATTTTCAACTAACGAAGCTGCATATACAAGATCTATGCGATGTAAGGCCTCACGCATAATAGATGGTGCACATCTGAAAGCAGCTATAGTAGTTGAACCAACAAGTACCTCACCAAGAAGAGACAACATTGGTGCCTTTACAGTACTACCAACACGTCTTATTTCTCTATTAGAGGCGTTATAAAATATCATCAACCTGTAGTATATGTATGCAATGGGAATAACAACAATAAGAATATACGGCTGAGATTCCACAGAAACAGCAAGTGATGAAAATATGGTGTATGTTGATTGAAGTAAAAATATTGCAGTCATTTGCAGTGCGTCATCGATACGGTCAATATCTCGAGAAAAACGATTAATGATACGACCAAGAGGAGTTGTGTCAAAAAACTCCATTGTACCAACGGAAACAGAACGTAAGATAAGACGATGAAGATTACGTGAACCCCTTCGCATAGCACTATAAGCGATACTAAATCTCAAAGGTACGGTAACAGTTCCAAGTACAACTAATATCATATATATATTAAGATAGGACTTTGTAGAAAGATCAAAATGACGTGTAGACCACATAGATAACCACAAATTGCATGATAAGGTTAATAATTCTGTAAAGAGAAATACCAGAAGGACAGCCACTAGTACGTGAATACCACCACAAGAGCGAAAATACGCCGTATATGTTGACCAAGGCACCGATCCCACTGCTTTTTCTTCCACTGTCATAAGTTTCCCATTGGCGTCATCACCTTGTTTCTCTGCCCCATCTTGGACTTTCTTTGTTTCGGGGTCATCATCCAGTCTATCATGAACCTCTTCTTCATTTGATTTTTCTTTTTCTTTTTCTCCTTCTTCTCCTTGTCCTTCTTCCCTTTCTTTCACTGTTCCTGTGCTTTCTGTTTCACTCTGTCGTTGATTCTGTTTGTTTGACTCTTTCTTGTTATTTTCATTTTCTTGCTGAGAAATTTCTTCGTAAAATGCAGAATTTAGAAAATCCTCACTACTACCAGAGAAACGTATTGTTTGGTTGCCGAGTAGAATAATATGATCAGCTTTGGGGATTACATGAAGTTGGTGTGTAGCCAACACTCGAGTCTTGTTAGCCAGACACCCCAACAATACATCAGACATAACCCGCTCGCCAACGTGTGCGTCCAATGCGGAGAGTGGATCGTCCAGTAGATACAAATCACGGTCAGCGTACACTGCACGGGCAAGACTCACCCGTGCCCGCTGCCCACCACTCAGATTAATGCCCTTTTCACCAATCTCTGTCTCCAACCCACTCGCCAACAGCCGTAGATCCATCTCCAGCTGACACACTCGCACCGCATCCTGCAGCCGATTCGCATCCTCTGGGGAAAAGAAGAGTATATTCTCTCGCAGTGTCGCATTCATAATCCATGGTTGTTGTGGTACGTATGCAATGCTGCGTGTAGCCCACACCCGACCATGGGTTACTTCATATCCACCTAATAGTGTTGACAGCAAGGTGGTTTTACCACTTCCTGTTGGACCAAAAATTATGGTCAATTTACCTTTTGGTATCTTTACGGAGACATCTGTCAGGATTTTGGTTGGCAATAACTGGAAGTGGTCATCAACAAGTTTGTTTTGTGGTTTTTCCTTTTTTGTTTTATTATCATTATCCTTATTATTTTTATTATCTTTATTATTCTTAATATTAATATTACTATTTTTATTGTTTTTATTTTCTTGCGTAACATCATTACTATCTGAATTAACAGTAGTTTCCGATGCTGATAGCTTTGTTTCTCCATTTTGTGTTTGTTCCCCTTCCTCCGGCAGCACCTCCGTTGGTGAAAGTCGGTGTTCCACTGGACGGCAAGCAGCACAACAACAGAAACGACGTAATAGTCTTGCAGAGAAAGAAGTTACATATTTTGGCACGCGTGGGAGTTTGACTGGAACGAGTGCTGTGATGTCTGCATTTTCAAATACAGCAGCGGCCTCACACCATGTGGCTTTTCCCTTATGATGGGAAGCGAGGTAGTTGGCCATATCTCTCACATCCTCTGCTGAGTTCTCACACTCGAGGAAAGCAGAAATACGTGCCATAGAGACAATAAACTGAACTCCCATGTTAAAGGCCATTGGTATCATCATAAATGGCATGCGTATAATAGAGAGAAGGGATATTGTAGGAAATACTACCTCTGGCGTAAGTTCATTCCCCAAGACATTATATAATACAAATACAATAGCGATCATAAGAGGAGGAGTAGCATTATTTAAAAAAGACACAATAACACGACATGTTTGAACCTTTTTAAGATAATGCAATTCTATATCACGTTTAGATTCAATTTCTTCAATAAAACATGGTTCCCATGTCATGTACTTTGCAATTCTAATACCAGAGAAAAATTCATTTGTTGCCTTTACACGAGCATCCGTAGCTTTCACAAGTTTTTGTCGTAGTCGCATCATTCGTCGCATTACAAACGCATTTAATGGAAGGGTAGCCCCTAGGGCCGCAACTCCAATTAATGCACACCATCCCACTAATTGATACAAGAGAATTATAGATACAGTAAATACTGTTGGAGAACTCCAAAGGTACATACAATATTGTAAAAAGTCATTGGCTCGCTCAACATCAGAACTTAACATATTAATAATACGTCCTGTACTCATCTCTGGAATAGCAAGGGATTTAGATGAAATAGTAAAACATTTTTCAAATAAAACAGCAGATAAAGCACTACGATAAGAAAGACCTCCAATAATACTTACGTAGTAAAACATATGAAGTGAGATACTTTGTATTGCTTGAACAAAAAATAACCCAGCCACCAAACCAAGTCCAGTACCCCAACCACTATCATCCTGTACAAGATAAGTGACGTAGTGATGCAATAGCAATGGAATTGTGAGTGTGCAGACATCACCAATAAGTTTTCCTGGTATTTGCCAAAATACAGCTCCGGGTAAAGCGTTGAGCAAATCCCGCACTACGGAGAGTCGTCGGGGTACTGGTAAACTCGCTGCGATGGCACCATCTGGACTATTCTTTGGCAACAATAGTACAAGATTGCCAGGTTCTTCAATTGTGGTGTTATCTGTACTTTCCGGTTCAAACAGTGTCTCACCGTGGAGAATACCACGGAAGAAAGGTGAGTACTGAGCAGTACACTCTTCCACACGTTGCTTTGGTGGTTTTGTCCACGTAACGGCAGCCACCACTTCACTGTATACACCAGACTTTGGCACACCAACCCACCGTAGTGTGCCGTGACTGTTCTTATCATCGCGATGGCCTACGGGAGTTCCAATGAGTATATTCCACGCCTGGCGTCGCTGCAGGCTGCGGTGGGTTGCGGCGGAGAGTTTACTTCCACACTCATGTGATCGGTGTGAGCGGCGGGGGCGCAGGAGTAAATCCACCCGCAGTTCTTCACGCGCGGCGATGTAAATACAGTCAGTGACCCATGTGTAGTAGAGACGCTGTGGCCACATGGCGGCATCTTCACGGGTTGGTGTATAGGGCTCCTCTTCTCCCCACAATTTACGCACATGGCGAGATAAACGATTATAGTAGTGATCGTACGTACGTTTCTTTACAGTAATTGCACTGTTATGATGATGATGATTATTATTATTATTATTATTATTATTATTAGTGTGGACTGTGCCATTCACATGTCCTTGTGAGGAGACATCCACCTCGTCATCGGATATGGATGAGGTGCTAGCTGTGGTGATGCTATCATCATCCGTATTTGGGTCAGCCTCTACTATCCGTTGGTCTTCAAATTGCATACTGACTCCTTCTTTTCTTTCCATCTTTCACTCTCTCTCTCTCTGTCTCTCTCTCTCTCTCTCTATATATATATATATATATATGTCTAATGACTTTTTCCACCCTCACTAGAAGGCAATATAATAAAATATGGAGCAGAAATGAACCCTTATTAGTGTTATCTGAAACAACAATAAAATTAAAATAAAAACGAAAAAAAAAAAAAAGAAACCAATAATAATAATCATCATCATGATAATAATATAGCAAAAAAAAAGTCAATAATACCAAAGTATTACCCATTAAATACTAAAGAATCACATTTGCATGTACACATGTACACACGCAAAAATATATATGTTCTTTCTTTCCCCAATGACCGTTCGCATTCTCCCTCGTTTCTTCCCTTTTATTTTTTTCTTTTTTACTTTGTGTGTGTATCACTCACCTCCACGAGTGCATCCACCTCCACAGCCGCACCTAACGGCAACTGCGCCATTCCCACCGCACATCGTGCATGCCTTCCAACGTCTTCACCAAAGACACTCACAATGAGATCGGAGGCACCATTTGCAACAAACGGATGTTGTGTAAAAGACGGAGAGGAATTCACAAACACGTTGAGTTTCACAATCTTTTTCACACGATCAAGATCCCCCAGTGCTGCTTGTATTTGACTGACCACAAGCAGTGCACAACTTCGTGCTGCTGCCTTCCCTTCATCCACCTCCATTGTTGTGCCCAACTGTCCAGTGCAGATGGTACCATCAGGCTTTATAGACATTTGACCAGAGATGTGTAGATGTGAGCCACTCAGGACGTAGGGTACGTAGTTCGATAGTGGAGTAGCAGGGGTTGGAAGAGTAATGCCCAACCGTTGGAGATTTAACTGCACTCGACCAAGAGAAGCCATTTGTAGTATTGTTCTCAGTTATTTTCAGCCTTGTAAGGGTTCTTGTTGTTTCTCAAAGAAATAAAGTAATAACAGATTCTCTCTCTTTCACTCTACTACTCTTCACACCCTATGTATGTATGTATATATGTTTGTATATCTTAGACTATATAAAGAAAAGAAAGACATTGAAGATATAAGTCTTTGTGTAACCACAATAAATGCAGAACAGTATTATTATTAGTTAGTTACTACTACTATCACTACTACTATCCTTGGGGTAGCAGCGATTTTTTTAAAAAATAATAGTAAAAAAAAAAAAGTGAGTATAGTGTGCAATGGTAATCACAAGCAGACAAGCTGCCACCAAATTTACAGAAGACTTATACTGCATATGCTGCACACAGAGACAAATACACAAACAGAAATATATATATATATATTTCTACCAATCATAACTCTTCATCCATCATTCTTTCACTTCTCATCATTATTCTCACTTTCATCCTCATTGTTCTCCTCACTATCATCACCGCTTTCCGCCTGATCATCCACAAACTTTGACGCCCGCATCGCCAACATCTCACTTCGACGTCGTTTTAACTCACGCTCTCTCTCGTACGAGCCGTCGAGTTTCTTCACGGCTTTTGTGTAGCGGCGCAGTAATTGTTCGGCTGACGCAATCGCCTCCTCATCACTCTCAGACTGCAGAAGAGAGCGGCGCACACGGGCACGCAACTTCTCACTTGCTTCTGCATCGCCGAGAGAGCGGAGTGTGAGGATTGTCTTAATGATCTGCAGTTGCTGCTCTGGTGTGATACTGCGGTGTTCTCGTGGCTCCATTTGCTAATCCTATCTCTTTCTCTTTCTCACACACGCACACAATTCTCTCGTTTACTACAGCTGTTGTTGTTGTTGGTTTTATTATTATTATTTTCCCCTGTGGTAGTATACCTCTTACGTGATGGCGGATTTGATTCCGTTTTGTTTCTCTACTCTAGTCCTCACAGCTGGCCGTTCTCCCTTTTTCTCTTTTTCCCTTCCCTTGAAACCTGTTGCAACATGAGTGGTGAGTGAATAAAAACAAAAAAAAAAGAATATGAAAAAGGTAAACATTCTTATTCTTATTCATATGATGGTGATTATTGCCATACTACTACTACTAATAATAATAATAATAATAATAATAATAAAAATAATAATAATAATAATAATAATAATAATAAAATGATAGTTCTAACCGTTCGTATCGTCGATTTTGGTCGTACAGAAGAAAAATAAATAGACACGAATGCAGCTTCAACGCCCACCACACAGAGACACAAGCATGCTTACCGAGAAATACGTCATTTCACATCTTTTTTTTTCTCATTCTATTTATTTTTTTTTTCTTTTCTTAACTTCACACTCACACACACACACAGTCTCTCTCTCTCTCTCTCTCTCACACACACATACACACCCATGCCTCTGTTATCAGAGCTAGGCAAAGATATCTGTCCAGCAGGAGGCGAGTGAAAAGCCTCCGTGGCTCCTCACCACTGTGGGATTATACTCTGCGTGGTGGAGGGCGGCGCTGCACCGCAGTTCCTGCACAGTGTCGCCCACCTCCCGTGCCTCCTCTTGTTGCTGTTTAAATATCTCCACAGCCCGCCGCACATCGCCGTTCCAGAGATGTGCCCATCCAACAAAGACACGACACTTCCGCTGCGTGCTGGCGTCGTGCAACTGCAGGGCGGTGTAGTACAGCAGCAGGGCGCAGCGGAGTGCCTTGTCGGCGCGGCGCAGCGATGCCCATCCACCGCCCATTGTCTGCAGTACAGCCATGCGTTGACTGGCAATATACTGCCGTGTCTGTTCACTCTGGGCGTGGCGGGCCCATGAAAGACAATAATCCACAAAGAGACGGCCTGGTGATGGCAGGAGTGTGTAGCAGCGGGCAACCGTAGTAGCAGAGAAGACTCCCGTCGCAACGCCAATGTACACAAGACGTGTGGAATTCTTAATATCATTACTACTACTGATAGCACTAGTACTACTACTACTACTACTACTACTGATAGTGGCAGTAGTAGTAGTAGTCGTAACTGCGGTGGAGAGTGGGAGGGTGGCGTGAGTAGAAAGTGTGCGGCAAACACAATCGGCGATGCGGTTGCGTGTTTGGCGGCTGCGTTGGTGTTTGTGTACCAAAACACACACAGCGAGTGCACTGCAGGAATCCTGCAGCAGCAGCAGCACTGATGGGGCCCGCACAGCACCCCTTTTCATTCACGCAGCCTATATATATATGTATATGAAAAAGGGAAAGGAAATATAAAAGTGTAGAGAACAGAAGGAAGAAAAAGAAAGAAAGATACACACATAGACACATGCACACAAAAGAAAAAATAAAAAGGAAAGAAAGAAAGAAAGAACGCTCATACAAAAAAAAAAAAAGACATCAAAGTAAGGAGTAATCAAACATTACCAGATGCCGATATGCATAAAGAGATAAATAAAGGAGAAAAAAGTAGAATACAAGAATCATGTGTATTTGATGAAAGACAGACATAACAATGAAAAGGAAAATAAGAAACAGAAATAAGAAGAAGAAAACGAATAAAAGAAGAAATAAGGTGTCAAATGTTTCTAAAAAAAAAGGAGACACATCACTCGTTCATTATTTCTCATACCTTTATATTTCTCATAACCTTTACTTGGATATGCAACACATTAAATGATGTAATCTACAATGATAACTCCTTCCTACTCTCACCACTTCGAATAGATACCATAGCAACAAGACATCCAACTAACGCTACTACCACACTTCCACTACTAGTGTATCGTGCCATTGTCATGTGATGATTTAATTTTGTTATCGATTCTCGCATGTTATTCATTTCACCCGTGAGATGAGCCCCACGTTGTCGCAATTGTGTAACTGTACGTCGTAATTTCGCCTGATGTTGTCGTGTACGCCGCAGCAGAGTCTCATATCTTGTGAGACGAATTTGTTGTTGTCTGTTTGCCTCTACAAGATTTGCCATTCGGGTTTGCATCTCATTACTTTCCTGCTGCAGTTGTTGCACCATGGATTTCTCCACGTTAATGAGTTGATTAGCCCGCACTTCCCTCTCTGCCATTTGGGCACTAAAGTACATATACGATAAGAGCAGTGTGGCTGCACATCCACCTGCCCCAACAGCCACATCGAGTTGCCACTGAGACTCCAATACTCCCTGGTAGTGAATAGCAGCATCTTCCGCACCGGCGGTGTATGCCTCTCTACATAGTCGATCTACTGCTATCTGATCAAGAAAGGGAATTTCTTCTTTCTTTTCCTTTTCCTTTTCGTATTCGTTGCGGGAGCTGGAAGCGCCCATTCTCTCACTTTGTATAAAATGTTTGTTCGTAACAATTCAAGAAAGGGAATGAAGGTCAAGAGAATAATAATAATAATAATAATAATAATAA
>NW_021639901.1:35170-44138 GCF_002087225.1 Trypanosoma theileri
AAAAATATATATATATATATATATATATATATACCATAAATGAAGAAAAAACGAAATAACGAAAGAAAAAAAGAGAGAGCAAGAAAAATCTAAACGACAAAAAAAACATACTTTATTTACATCGATGTTCCTGTAAGAGTGGATACGTATGTATATAGATATTCTTCTCTTTGTATTTTCACTTCTTTATGGGTTGAAGATCTTCGTGTAACGAATAGGCAGAGGCAAGTGTCATCAGTACGGGCCGCAGATGACTATGGAGAACACGTGCTCCACATCCTTCCACTAACAGACAACTGCTGGTCTCTACATCTCTTGCGGCAGCAATCGTAACAGAACTACACTCCCGCCTGGATACAAGAGACTCCTCTCCAAAGATATCACCAACCATAAACATATGTGTTCGTGGGGCGTTTGCTGTGCGTCCAGCCACACCAAAAGATCCTTCGGTAACAAGAAAGAGTCCTTTAAAAGTATCACCTGGTACAATCACATTCTCTCCGTTATGAAATACACGTGAAGTGGCACAGCAGCAAATACGCAGACGTGTCCACACACTCACCGCCTGCAACAATGCTAAGTTTCGCACAAGCGGATAGAAAGATTCCACACGTCGTGCCCACGCCGTACAGAGAGAGGTGCAGTACTGTAGTGGAATAGCATACACCACACCCCGCTCTGCTTCCTCTAATAGTTCTTGAGGGAATGGTAAATCCTCATAAGTATCACCAAAGAAATCCCCACGGCGGAGTTCAAAGCGACGTGGGTTCCCACCAGCGCGCAGTACACCTGATTTGATAAGAAAGAGATGTACACCATCACCCCGCAATCCATTACTGCGTGTTAAAGCGGCTGTAGTGGACATAACGCGTGCATGCAACACCGCCTCTCGCAGTTCATCAGCATTCATCATATTACCAATTCCATACTCTGACTCCATTAGTCGCCGTAATAGTTGTTGTTCCCGCACCGTCTTGCGATCAATAGTCGGCAGTCGTGCAATAACGGCGGGAACGACGCGTGGGAGTTGCGGCCGTTCCCGCACCGTATTAACATTCTGATTCAACTCCCTGTCAATATCTGCAAGGAGGTGATGATCAATACCACTGCGATCCATACGCAACACTTGTACACGGCGATTACTGCGTAAAAGTTCTCGCAATGCGTGGCCCGCTGTTGTACCGATTGGATGTCCACGAATGTCCAACACCCGCAGCGACGGATGAGTGGCGGCAACACGGCAGATAGCCGCAATCACTGCATTACCAGAGACATTCGTACCCTTAACATGGTTTGTACGCTTATTCACATCATGCATGTTGTCATCAGAGGTAGCGTAGGCGTCAGCGGTGTAGAAGGAGGTGAGAGTGGATAAGTCAAGTTCTTCTAAAAATGGGAGATGTTCCACCACATCGAGAATTGCCAGCGCCCCACGAGTACCAACATGTACACGACCACTCAAGTCTCCTTCAGTATTCGTATTGCTATTATTATTATTATTATTATTATTATTATTATTATTATTATTATTATTACTATTGTAATTGTATGAGAGAGGGGTAAGGCGAAAGATACGCCGCATGGCTAATGGTATCACCGCATCGCGTTCCTGCTGCCGCTCTAGAGTGTCAGCTTCAATTTCTTGTAGATCACTAACAGATACCCCACGTTCCTGTGCCTCATTAGACAATCGGGAATTCCACGCCCGATCATCTTCAGCTAAAAGTTCTAACATCTCCTTATTTGGTTTACCGACACCATGTTCCCCACAGGAGAACATGTACAGTGCATAGAGCTGATTTTGGTCAGGTATAAACATCTAACACCACCCAACCTACTAAAAAAGAAATAATAAAAAAAAAAAAAAAACACACAAAAAAAAAAAAAAAAACAAGAATATATTATGAGAAATGGTTTTAATAATAGGAAGACCAATTTTTTTTTTTTTTGAGAAATCATGCGGAAACAGAGATAAACAAACAAATAAAGAAGAATGATAACATAAGTGAATAATTCAACTTACACATAGACATCATCATCATCAAAACTTACCCATATCCTTCAAATCCCTCATTTTCTTTTCTTTTCTTTTCTTTTTTGTTTTCTACTTTTTCATTTCTGCCAATCTCTCTTTCTTTCTTTCTTTTTTTTCTCGTTACCTTCATTCGTCGAAAGACTGGGAAAAGAAAAATAGGATTATGAAAGACGTACTTGATATACATATTTATCTTTCACGAGCCAACATGGGTTTTTCGTCCACAACATAGAAACTAAAATCAACGTTCGTCATTGACATAATTTTTTCACGGATTCCATAAAGTTCTGCCACAGACTCATCAGAGAAATCGTTCCCCCACAACTCTAGTGACGTGAGAGATGTATTCGCGGCAATGGCTTTGGCAATAGCAGTGATACCAGTCCCACCAATAGTATTATTACAAAGATACAATTCACGCAAACTAGGATGAGCAGCAACGGCAGTCGCAAGAGAAACTGCACCAACATCACGAAGACGATTAGCTGTCAAGTCAAGTGAAATAAAGTCTGTACGGTGCTCCAACAATTTTGCTAGAATCGCCCCTGAATCTTGTGACAATTTGTTACCTCTCAGTGAAAGACAGACGACGGCTGAGTCTGAAAGTGAGGTGACAAGCAAACGCAGAAGTTCATCAGTTATACTAAAATGATTTAGATCCAAACTCTGTAGTGTACGATTTTCTTTCAAAGCCAATGTAAGGTGGTGTATACTGTATGCGACATCATCAGGGTTGTCCATTAGTGGTCTTCCCAAGTTTAAAGAGGTCAGGGTTGTGTTCCGCAGCAGCCCACGTGAGATTTGAACAATAGACTTCATGTCTTGATCTGTACTAGAAAGATCAAGTGTCGTCAAGGTAGAAGTATTAAGAAGCAAATTTCTCATAGAATCACCACATCCACCACCAATTGGGTTACCACGCAGCAGTAGTGTGCCAAGCATCTGATGTGATTCAATACCAGCGGTAATGGCATTCACTGCCTCTGCATTAAGATTGTTGTATGAGAGATCGAGAAACTGTAGGCTATTAAAGCCTTGCTGCAAAGCATCCGCAAGGACTTTGGCCCCACGAACTGAGATTTCATTGTATGCAAGATGTAACACAGCAACAAGCGGTAGTCGTGAACATGCCTCCGATAGCGCCGCTAGTTCATCGTCTGTAATGCGATGGTTAAAACGTTCAAAGGTGTTACCGCGTAGCTCCAGTGTACCATCGTTGAGAGCTAGAATTTCGTTGCGCGGGCTTACACCGGAATCTGCGCAAGCGCGGGTGTAAACCTCCTCCCACATGTAAACTTTGATAACCAATCTCTATTTATACTGATACATAGTATTATATATATATAATATATATATATAATATATATACAAGAAAAATATTATAGGTAGAAGAGAACAAATATGAAAGAAAAAGAAAATGGTTATCTCTTTTTCGTTTTTTTTTTTTTTTTTACATAATACGTTACACTCATATATACACAGGTACCGACAGACAAAGAGAAAGAAATAGAAAGATATATATATATGCGAATATGAATAAGTATTATAAATACGTTCAAAGCACTCTGCTTTGCTATTCGAAGACAAAAAGAAAAAGAAAAGCAACTAAATAAGCAAACAAACGCAAAACAAAAACAAAAACAAAAAAAACTTCAGGATCTACCACGCAGAAAAAAAAGGGGAAGAAAAAACGTACGAGTAAAACGTATATAGATATAGATATATACATATTCTTTCTTTTTCTTCGTTTCTTCAACCATCACTTATCATCATCATCATGATCATTATGATTATTGTCGTCCTTGTCAAGACCGCATTTATTTTTAACTGGAGGAGGTATGTTAGCAAACTCATTGGATTCGAGTAACAACTCTTGTATGGCTTCTAGCAATTTTGTATTAAATTCCTCTACATTATCCGTAAATACTTGATGGCCTGCATTCATCACGGTATCTGCCTTTATACGATACCCTTTTTGCAACATGATATCTGCCATAGTGAAACCTCGTTCTGCGTTCATCCATGTCTCACTTCCATAGAGCATGACGACTGGAACTTCCTTTGAGAGTAGCACAGGCAGAACGTCGAAAAGTGGAATCTTTGCGGTGACATGCTCATCACAGCACGCCTTAAAGAGCATTTCCCCCAGTGGTGGTACCTGTGCGTTGCAGTGATATGTGTAGTCGTAGAATACCTTTGGGTCCTGCAGGAATCCCCTCCAGCGGTTTGCAAAGTCCGGCCGGACGGTGCGAAAGAAGAACGGCCCCATCGGCCCCACCGCCCGCAGCGCCGCGAGTGGACTTTTGGCCGCGTAGAAGAGCCGGCAGGCGAGGCGGCGGAGGACCGGCGCACTTCCCGAGGCGGCGGGGACGCCCCACGGGTCCGCGAGGGCGAGAAGCCGCACCGCCGCCGGCCCCCGCCGCATCGCGAAGTGCGCCGCGATGAAGCCGCCAAACGAGTGGCCGACGAAAATCGCCGGGCGGCGCAGCGGCAGCGAACGGCACCAGCGGTCCAGACACCCGCACGTGAAGGCCATCGCCCCCTCTAGAGAGTCCACACGCACGTCCGGGCGGGCACTACGGCCAAAGCCAGGGAGGTCCACAGCGTACACATCAAAGTGGGCGGAGAAAAATTCCCAGCTCTGCGCCCAGCACGCAAGACCACCGGCAAAGCCGTGAAGAAGGACAAGAATCTCTCGATCACTATCAGGGGCTCCAGAGGTGAAATCTACATTTGATATCGTGTTGAGACCAGCAACGAAGCCCTGATAGTACTTGATCCCACGCAACATTAGTGACTCATAGTGCTCAAGCGTTTGCGCATCCGTCGGTCGCCAACGCAGCAGACTCCTCTGAGGAGATGCAACAGAGTTAAAGGATGCGCTATAGGAATCAGACGTTATGTCAGGCGTGGTACTAGTCATTTTATTCGTCAAGAGTATCAGGTATGTGTTTTTAAAAATAAATAATATAAAAATATATACGTATACGTATACGTGTTGTACACGTCTAGTACACGTCCCTTTCTCCTTTCTTTTCCTTTTTTTTTTCTTTTTCCAACACACCTATTTCTTTTTCTTTTTGAAGTACGTTCGTAACTGTTCAGTCTACCAGGACTACACACCTATTGTACTACGAATCAACTCAAAAGAATAGCAAAGAAAAGCAAAGAAGAAAGAAAACTGTACTAGAGAAATAATAGCAGGAAGAAACATATGTACACATACAGTAAAAGAGAAGGTTACGGCATATACAAACTCAGTTATAGGGTCTGATACAAAACTGGAGCCACACATGTACTTTGTGCGTCAGGAAAGCTAAATGAAAACGCACTGATATTGCCGCACCCCCACAAAAACAATCAAAGTGAAATCACCTCCGTTTATCCTTTCTTTTTTTTTTTTCCGCTTCTTTCCTTCCCTCTTTCTTTTTTTTTTTTTTTTTTTTTTTTACTGGCCTTCAATTCTTACTCCTACCCTTTTTCCCAGTACATTTCGTCTGGAGAAAGACTACACACACGTCGTGGCGACAGATGTTGCACGGTTGTTCATAAGGAGGGCAATGATAAGTCCATACAATCCTAGAGCCTCAGCAAAGATAAGCATAAGAATCATCGGCACAAATATTTTTTCCGTCTTGGCATATGCATAACAGCAAATGTCACCGACAATACCAATGGCGTATCCTGCCGCAAGGGATGCGATACCTGCTGCAAGACCTGCCGCGAGATGCATGTAACCAGAGAAAAGCATATAACCACTTGTTTTCATGTTGTTGCTAATAATAACAGAGACAATAAGACCGTAGATACCAAGAATACCAGCCATCACAACTGGTACAATACCACGCATCACGCGCCCTGGCTGTACAATACCAAGATGTGCCACGGCCACACCGGCTTTTGCTGTGCCAAATGCAGCACCAATATTTGCGAAGGCCAGCGAGGCAGCCGCACCGAGCATGCCAAAGAGAAACGCCTCAGGCACACAAGCAACCTTCTCTGACATCGTCTTGCACGCACAAAATCAATAACTAAAACTAGAAAAAGTAACTACTATAATCAATATTGAAAACAAAAGGATAAGAACAACACATAATGTAAGCATTGACAATGGTATGCGACAAGAACATACACCAGGTACATTATCGGAAAGCAATAAAAGTGCACCATAATGCACCAAAAAAGAAAACAAGAAAAAAAAAAAACACCTACTGATTTTGTTATTATCACTCAAGATTATTTAGCAGACTAGATTTGGCGTCAGCACGTTGCTGCAAACGCGGTGCATTCTTAACTGGTAAATCATTCAAAGCATACGGCCTTGTCTCTTTCGGTAACACACGCACTACACAGCGCTTCAGTACCACAGGCGTATAAAGACGAAAACTCTCATTCACCACACGAAATTTAGATATTTTCTCTACTACATGCATGCCTGAGCAAACTCTACCAAAAATAGTACACAAATCGTCCAACTGTGGTTGTGGTCCTAAAGTTATAAAAAACTTCTTTTCGGTGCTAACATCACCTCGAGGGTGAAAGCAACAGAGAATACCTGCACCAGTATGATGCAATTTTTTGTTCCTCTCTGGTTCAAAAAGTTCACCATACAAAGGGACATTATCCAAAGAACACTCTAAAACAAAACCGGGAATCATTCTTGAAAAGACAGCCCCATCAAGTTGACCACTACATGCGAGTCGAAAAAAAGATTCAGCTGTCCTCGGAGCGTCATCATCATACAACTCAACAGAAATTACACCTTCGTTCGTATACAACTCCACCACACGCGCCAACAATTTCGACGACAAAGATTGCATCGCAACTACTCTTTCAATCCAACCAAAAAAACTATACTAAAAAACAAAGAAAATAAACAAAAAGAAAAAAAAAAAAAAAAACGTTTATTTATCCAAAAAGGAGAAAACAAACAAAAAAACAAAAAAAACCAAAAATATGCTACAACACATATCTTCAAATACACACAACAACAAAAAAAAATTCGAATAAAGAATTCATCGCTAAAAGAAGTGGAAAGGGATGGAGAGGGGTGTGCGGGTCAGTTGCCAGTAGTCAAAACGTCGTCTCTCGCTCACGTGGATCGGCATTGCAGAACACAGAATAGCATCATTGTACAGGTCACAGGGGGCGGCGTGGCGGCAGTCAGACACGGGGGACACGGATCCACATCAAGGCATACGGTTCAACTAGTTTTGACTCATAGACGTCCTGTTTGTAATCACGCCGCCGCCACACAGTGGGATTGCAGAAGGAAAGCAAAAAAAAAAAAAAAAGAAACAAGGAAACAGAGAGAGAGAGAGAGAAGGGGAAGCAAGTCCTCATTGATCTTGGTTGGTTAAACTGTCGTTGAGGTCATCTCGTCGGATCGCCTGTAGCAAAGATGTTTGTTATAATCAGCGGACAGCAGTGACAGGGTGGAAATATTAACGAGAAGTTGCTGGGCTCTTTCTTTGAGGCGTTTCCCACACCGAGACAAACGGTGCTCGTCTGGTGCATTCGAACCTCATTGGTCTGCTGGTACGTCTGCACTCTCCCTGGCCTGTCCCACGCATTGAGCATCAATGAAAGCCCAGCGCGTTCTTTTTGGCCATGTGCTTGCAGCTGTACATCTGCCCGCACAGTTAACGTGCGGTGAAGAGGAAAGGAAAGGGGTGGAAAGGGATGGAGAGGGGTGTGCGGGTCAGTTGCCAGTAGTCAAAGCGTCGTCTCTCGCTCACGTGGATCGGCATTGCAGAACACAGAATAGCATCATTGTACAGGTCACAGGGGGCGGCGTGGCGGCAGTCAGACACGGGGGACACGGATCCACATCAAGGCATACGGTTCAACTAGTTTTGACTCATAGACGTCCTGTTTGTAATCACGCCGCCGCCACACAGTGGGATTGCAGAAGGAAAGCAAAAAAAAAAAAAAAAAAAAAAAAAAAAAAAACAGTGGAAGACTAGCCGGTTACACAACAAACATACAGGTATAAATAACAAAATAAATGAAGAGTCGTCAGAATTGTTTAGAAGCAACTCAGTTGTTACGTGCTCAGTAGATGAAAAGCAGGAAAAGAAAAAAATACATAACAGAGAAAATGGATAAAAATAAATAAAAAAATAAAAAGAAAAATAAAAGAAATTCATCTCCTCAAGCAGAGATAACATGCTTATACAACAGTAACCTAATAGTGGTATCTAAAAAAGTCAGTTGGCGTTATGCATGTCCGTGTTAGTGCGGTTGCAGAAGCAGAACAAAACAAATAATTGCTCTGAAACATTTCTTACACGAACCTAATGTTTTTACCAGCACAAATGCACACGTATACGAGAAACAATGAAAAGGGAGAAAGACAAATTGTAAAAAAAAAAGTTCAGTTTGGAAAGAAGAAAGACAAATGACGAATTGCACGAAGTCCCAGAAAAAAAAAAAAAAAAAAAAAAAAAAAAAAAAAAAAAAACCTCACACCCACAGAAAACATACACAGAATATTTTAACTATAGTGGCGTCATAAATCAATCAGTTTGGCTTACCATGGAAAATCATACAACACACAGAGAAACGAACAACTGCTCGTTAACAATTCATGCACTGAAAAAATGACCACTATCACAATGTTGAAAATCGACATACAAAAACACAAAATAGACAGAAACAACTAATGCGGTGAAAACAAAGAAAAATTACACTTATCATAGTACAACATTGAGACATGGACACACAGAGTCCAAGAACCACATGAGAAAAACAAGGGAAAAAGAGTGGAAAATGCTACAGGGTTTTCTGCAGTAACTAAAATAAACACACACACACACACAGAACATATATGTAAGGGGCACGTCAAGGGGCTTTCTATATACCCGCGCTGGCAGCAGCAATTATGAAAAGACGGTGATTACTGGACGCGTCTGCTGAGTCCATTAGAGTAGC
>NW_021639901.1:45015-47567 GCF_002087225.1 Trypanosoma theileri
AAAAAAAAAAAAAAAACTGTCTCACTAAGCCTAAATACAACTAGTACGAGTTGTCTTTTCTTCACACCACAAAAACAAAGGACGGAAGAAAAAATACAAAATGCGTGCACCAAAGGCAAATCCCCCTTCGCTCCGGCCACACCAGAGCACTTCACATCATCACAAAAACAGTGGTAACACCGGCATGACGATCCGAGTCCACCAGTGACAACGACAGCGACAACCGTCACCCCAGCGACAACACCATCGATCACAGAGAGCGCGTTCGACAGGGAAGGCGGTGTGTTTGACGCAATTGTGAAGGACCCGAGCACCACCCCGTCGCACTCGCCGTACACCGCCCGCGCTTCACACTCGATGAATATTGTTTCATCAGCACCGATGAAGTAGCCACCGTACACAGGCACAGCAAGCTCCAGCACGTTGTACGGGTTTGTGGCGTTGCGCGTCCATGTTGCGTTGCGAAGCATTTCTCCCCACGGGCCGCTGAACCCGTTCGGCTGCACAGCTGACCGCAGCACGAATCTCAGGCGCGTAGTGAGCTGCGGGTCGCTCGCCCACCGGAACGGCGCCGGCAGTTCCACTAGCAGCCACGTCGGTACTGCGCCCCCGCTGCGGATGTCGTTCTGCGTGAGGCCACCGCCGTGCGCGTTGGTTGACACGCGGAGTGTGGGGCACGCCACGCTGCGATGCCCGGCCGTGTCGGTCATCGACGGGGTCACACTCACCGTCAACGACGTCGTGACTGTGCGGGGCGGCAGGGGCGTCACGAAAACCGTCTCTGTCAGCGTCGCCGTGGGAGTCAGCTGCCGCGTCAACGTCGGCCCGTAGTATGTCGGGCTGTAGCGCGTCACGGTTAGGGTCGCCGTAGGTGTCGGCACCGTCAGCGTAGATGTCAGCGTCATGCTGCGCGTCTCTGTCAGCGTTACTGTGTAGCTCAGCTCCGGCTTCGGTCCCGTTGCATTGCAGCCGTCCGGGTGCGGCAGGTACACCGGCAGACAGTCGCGCCCGTACCCGCCCTCCGTGCAGCGGCAGCGACACGTCTCAGACATCGACCTCGTAGCGCCAGGGAAACAGCTCACGTCAACGTTGCACGCGTTGCACGCCACGGTGCGCGTCACGCCGGTGATACCAACGGATTGGTACTCCCTCGGCTGCAATATCTGTCCGTTGAGACTCAGACACCCAACCACAAACTTGCGCCCAGCGCTCCCCAGCGCGACGGCGCCGTCCATCACATCGGACCCGCTGCCTCTGTTATCGTACAGCGTGAGCGTGCTCTCCACGAATTCCGCACTGGATGGGTATGATGGCAGTGACAGAAGCTTGCCGGAAATGCGGTTGCCGCGAAGTGACAGCCACGAGCCGGACACAAATGATGCCACCCCCTGGACCGTCAACAGCGCACCACTACTCATTGCTCCTGTGTTGTCGCCAACAACAACAGCAGACGCGTTCGCCGCAACGCCCATGTCAAGCGCCACACCACGCCCAGCGTACACCTTGCTCTCTGACACTCGCAGTACGGAGCCATCCGATGCAGTCACCCGCACGCCAGCGTACAAAGCAACCTCGCCGCCAAGCACAACTGCGTCCAGCGCCACACCACTGCCAGTGAGCTCCAGCGCCGCACCCTCCGCGACCACCGTCCGTCCGCCCGCCATCACAGCAACCAGGGAAACCCCGTGTAGTACCAGCACAGATTGCACAAGCCGCAGGTTTGACAGCACCAGTACAGGGGAATACTGCGCAGCCTGCGAACCGGGAAGGTACACAAGCGGCGTCGCCGCCGCAGTGATCATCAGCGAGTCCGTCATGGTCAGTACAGACCCTGCGGGGAACGTGCCTGTCAGAACAATTGCACCGTTGAACGAAACCACGCCACATATCGACAGCTGCACCGCACGGCTGTCGTCATCATCGATATCGTAAGCAGTCTCCCCTTGCGCCACAGTTCGCAGGCGCCGGCCACCAGCGCCGCCCATCACATACAGCACGGCCCCATTGCGCAGCGACACGTTCTGCACGACAATCCGAACACCGCGGACCACCCTTGACGCCACGTAGATCGTCGTATGCACGCCGTCCAGCTCCACGTGGCGCAGCGTCACCTCGCTCACGCCAGTCGGCACAACGATCGTCGATCGCACCGTTGTATTCTCGAGGACAAACGACGACGGAGAACTCGGGGCGGGCGGCAGCGTGACGTTCTCCACAGGCACACACGCCTCACCATGTCCGCTGCTGCCGCAATTGCACACGCACTCGTCACCCTCCTCGGCGGCTGACGCCGTCCCGGGAGCGTAGCAGTACGCGTCCTTGTCGCACGTGTCACAGTCAACAACTTCGATGCGCGCGGCGTTGCCGAAACCAGCCGCAGCGTACTCAGCCGCCGTCGTCAGCACTCTCCCGCCAACACTGTTGCATGCCGCCTTCAGGTGTGTTCCAGGGAGAAACGGGATATCCACAGACAGCATCCGCGGGGACAATCCCTCGTTGCGTGCAAAGCTCAGTGTGCTCCCGCTAGCCGTCACCGTACCAGCAGCGTACAT
>NW_021639901.1:49689-75653 GCF_002087225.1 Trypanosoma theileri
TTTCGCCTGTGTATTGCTTGATATCACAGCAGTGGTCCCGCCACCTGTTAATACTATAGAGGATCCAGTATTATAAATAATATATCCAGCATTCACATTGTTCCTTTCCATGCGCCACTGACTACCATCAGCTAATGCCGCTGACACTGACAAAAAGAGAAGTGAACTTTTCGCATATCCTGATGTCCCAAGGAAGCTGCAACCCGCCACTCTAAATAGACCATTTTTTGAAACTTGAAGCGCATCAGATAGCATAACACCACTAACAGTATCCAGTGTGTTGCCACTGAAGTCAAAGTACCCTCCGTTCACCACACTCAGTTGGAGAGTTTTCAATGCAGCGTATGTTTCATCAATCATGCTTGAAGTTTTCAGTGTGGAGTTTTGCACGACAAAACTGCTTCCATCAACGGTATAGTTGCTGTTGAATAGAATAGCATTCTGAACTGCAACAATTTTATTGTTAAGCAACAGTACTATCGAATTTGTTCCGATAGAATTTGTGTCAAACAATATTCCGCTGTTTGCCAGTGAAGTGATGGTGTTATTCTTTATAATAATCGTTGAACCGTCTTTAAACGCACCTTTAAGGGTCAAAGCGGCACTCTCTGTTGACGGCACCTGAAAAACAGATGCGTCTATTGTAATTAAATAGTTTGTATTACCTTCCATTATTCTAAGTCCCATGAAATTACAGCGCAAAAAAGTGATATTGTAATTTGGTTTGACGGGACTGGCAGGTACAAAAGCAACTGGTGCGTTGAAATTGACATCAATGAAGCAAAAACCGACATGAGTCTCAGCCATTAGAATATTACCAAGGGTCTGACGACGTATGCAGTAAACCGTTTCTTTGGGTGTCATAAAAGATGGTTTGAAGACTATACCATCGAGCGGCGCTGGTAAACAATAGGGTCCGTAGCCACCTGCAGTACACACACAAACGCAACTACCTGTAACAGATTTTGTAAATGGAAGATAACAATAGAGCTCTTTCGCACAATCAAACGTCGGAAAGACCGTAACTGGAGTGTTTACCTTCACAAAAGAATAGTCGTTCATGATAGTACCTAGGTGCCAAAAATTCCCACCATACACTTTAGAGTCTGCAGAAACAACAGGATACAAATCATTTGTAGCCCATACAGTGTTAGCCATGTACCATCCTTCGGCAAGTGTAAGTCTATGCAACGACCATACACTGTTATCAAGGACATTAATATTGCCTTTGACGTCATCCACATGGAAAAGAAGCATTGTGTTGCAACCACACCTACGTAGGGAAAGTAAACTCTCTTTTTCAATGGTGATATTACTCGCTGTGAAAATAGAATACCCAACAAAAAAGAAATTCCAATAGAGGTGCAGTACGCCTCTGTCGCGCAATACTATTTGTTGAGATTTCAATGCGCCGACTCCATAGCTATACCATTTATTCAACTGTAGCGACAGCACGGAACTTGATAAAACGTAAAGGTCACTTGCCAGGAAATACATTCCATGGTTCTGAGCATATATAAGACAACCATATAAGAAGAATGATGTTCGCTCTTGCAGGTTTAAGTTGTGTTCCACAAGAATTGAGGAACACATTTCTCCAACACAGGTAAACCGTGTCTCCGTGATAACCAACTGACTTTCAAATAGCCACAGATTGTTTAACACAAGTACAGGCCCATACTTTTTATCCTCCTCACCAGTGGTTGTAGGTACGTAGAGCGATCCGTCCGTTGTCGCGTAGAGCTCTGATTTGTCCAAAATGATACGTGACTTCCGTGGCATCTGACTCTGGAATACTATGGTAGCCTCATTTGATGTATCTTCCTTCATGTCTACCTTGAGTGGAGGCATCCATTCCTCTATACTATTCAGTCCATTTATGATCAGCTGCGCACCACCAGTGAGGAGGCACTTGGACAGTGTCACATACACAGAGTCAACATAGGTGTTCATCTGGCGCAGGTCCACTATCACAGTGATCGGCCCACTAAGTGTAACGTTGTTGAAGCACAGTGATGGGTCCTCAAAGCCAAGCGTCGCGGACTCTGTTATTGTAATGCCAGTAATACATGGACGACTGTTTAGTTTTGCGAAAGGCACGTCAAACGGGAGGCACGAGCGGCCGAAACTACCAGAAGAACAGCTGCACGTACAATTATTAGGCAGAAACGATGATGTCAGTGCGGTAAAGCATCGCTGATTCTCCACGCAGCTGAAACATGGTGCAACGTTCACAGAGAGCATACCAGCGGCTGTGTAATCATTCGTGTCCTCCAGCACCTTTGTCCCGAGACGGTTACATTGCACTGAAATAATGCCACTTGTCACTGTCGGAGCGGTGGCAAATGTTGCGCCAGAAGCAATGGAGTGCACAATTGAGACAACACCGCCATCAAGCGTTACGGATGACAACGATGCGACAAGCGACGATGACGACTCACCAGCTCCCGCAACTGCTGATACACGCACACCGTATATGTCGAGCCACGCGTCAACGCCAATCGTTCCGCCACCTGCGTGCAGCAGCGGGTTAGCGATGTTCGCATTAAGGCGCACAAGGCGAAACACAGAACGGGACATTGTGAGGCTATCGCCAAGGACGATCCCACTGCCGCTGCTCACAACAGACGTGTTCGTCACAGAGAACACTGAAAGGCTCTGCAGACTCAGAACAGACGCAGGCGACACGTACATCGCGTACGCCCCGTCACCTCCACTCGCCTCCAGCGAAACACCGTCAAGCACCACAGCACTCGACAGTAGGTACACGTTGCCACCCACGTAGAGTGCCATCCCACCGGCGGCGGACGTCCGCAGAACGCTGTTCTCCACACGCAGCTGTGACTGCGAAAGCGCAGTCGCATACAGCACAAGCGGGGCCGCAATGGCATCCGTCAGGCCGTTGACCGGTGCGTAGCTCACGGGTCCCGTCGTCACGATCGTAGAGTCTCGGATTGTCACGTTGGTCTGCGGAGGCAGGTTGTGTGCCAAGACGAGTGAGCAGAAGCGACCAGATAATCTATCCACACTCACTTCCAGACTCCGGTTACTTGCGGGATCCTCATTGTACCCCAATACATAGATCTGCGACCCACCATCGCACACGCAGTCTCTCAGCTCAATGCGCACCGCACCAGGGAGCATCGCGGCGATGTCAAACACCACCGACGCACTGTTTCCGATGGACACACCATCCAGTAGCACGCTGTCCACGCCGTATGCAAATACAGTGTTGTTGTTGATGGTATCACCAACCAGTTCGAATCGGAGAGCATGCGCCACGGGGAACCAGGGGGGTGTGACAAACATTGCAATCACTGTAACAAGTAACAGCAGCAGCAACGTGTGCATAAATGTATTGGAACCCCTACTCAGACGGTGTCGATTAGGTGGATATATTTTTACACCTGAATGCATTGATTGATCAAAAAGGAGCTTGCGTAGAGGTTGTAAACTGTTTGTGGAACAACTCTGGGTATCTCTATCGCTCATCAGGTGTATCCTCCTTTTTTTCATTTGGTATTTATATAGAGGGTTTAAAGAATTAATAAATCCTTCAGCCAGCATATTGCGCAAAAGTTTATATATAGGTTAACTAATTCGTCCTGTAGCAGAAAGAAGAAAAAAGGAAAAGAGGAAAAGAGGAACATGTAAAATTAAATCCAACCCCAAAACCCCAAATAGCATACACTATAGACTTCGCAAGAGCAGAGTGTATTTCGCAAAAAAAAAAAAAAAAACCATAGATGGGGTTTATACCAGGTAACAATGGCAAACCAAAAAAAACTGTCATCACCACGCAAGATTGAAGCAAAAAAAAAAAAAAAAAAAACAGCGCGAAGAGAGTGTTATAAAGGAATAAGAGTGGAAATGGATGGCATCGGAAAAGAATTTGTTGAGCATCATAGCAATTATTACATTCCAAGAAAAGAATAGAAAGAAAAATACTACAAGAAATGGAAATATCTGGTTTCACCACTCTAAGAAATTTAATTTAACTCAAATACATATCTTCCATCTTTTAACACTCACATTTATGAATCACCAACGAAGCAAGAAAATAAAAAAAATAAAAATGTGATATGTAATTAAAACTCAACTGTATCCCCAGCAATACAGAAAAATCCATGAACCACATTACTCGCCTCCCAAGTCAAGCCGAGCATCTGTTTGAAGCTCATCCAACACCCCAGCTACGTCTCCTGAGCTAGTCATGATGGCAAAGTCCTCATCGAATATGCAAACAATGTCAACCACTCACCTCATCCCTACCCAATGGGGTTCAGATTATCTTCATCAACTTCATTATCGGCAACGCACACTCGACACTCGATTCGAAGTGCAGTTTAGACTTAAAACTACCTTGGTTCACAAATATATACAAGGTCATGGCAAACTTCATTGCATATATTAGCCAACTAAGCAAAGTTTTGCTTGACGAATGTAGTTTAAATATTTAGGATTATAGGCAGTTCTTCTGATATTATTACCATTTTTTCTACATCATTAAGAAGAAGAGACTTTGGTCTTATCCAAAATGATGTTGAAATTAATTTGTACTCTGAGCTTACTTAACATATTCTTTTGTATTGCTGCAAAACATGTCCTTCTACTGCAACCTCACTGCAAATTCAACTAACGGCACCATCACCGTGCGGTAGCAAGGAGTACAATTGAGATCACTCTAAGTAAGAATTCCTTCTTCTTCTTCTTCTTCTTCTTCTTCTAACGAATATATAAATAGAATCATTTAATCACAAAGAACTCATCCACGATATAACGAAACTCTCACCTCACCCTGGTTTCTAGAAACCCACCCCCTTGTGTATCAATCTGCGTCACCCAAGAATGTACCCAATGCTGTAAGAAGAAAAATAAAAACAAACAACAACAAGAGTCTTATCCAACGTTCACCATTGCGTAAACATCGACGGGCCCCAGTGTTAAATTCAACAACATTACAATGACAATTGAGGCATTAGAAAAGGAAAGAAGAGCAAACACACATTACATGAGGAAGCCGCATAGGCACAAAGTTTACTACTGAGGCAACTAAGAGACTTCGTTCATCAATCCTTCTCAATTAGAGATTGTGATGCCTTTGCAAAAAATTTCAGCCTTACCCGAGACCTTATAGAGTCGTAACTGTACGAGCGCCTTTGACACTGATGGGTTCTCATCCAATAATGAAACGGAACGAAAATTAGTCAACACTTTTGCGCCAATGTGCAACATAAATGGTGGGGGCGGATTTCCCACGACCTGAGTTAACTCTATCCAATCATAAAAAGACTCAAAAGCTTCCTTTACCTGTAAAGATGTTTGTCTCCAATAATCAACATCACCCCGAACATCCCCACCTCCAGGGCTCAAAATCCACCCATTCTCGAGTTTTGGGATCCATTTGGAGAGATCAATTTTTTTTTTTTTTAGATTCTGGTCTGACGACATCTGCAACCCCATCGACCCACTCATTGTTTTCGTCGGCGTCTGCAGCATTAATAAACTGCATACCACCCGACATTTTTAACTACCGATAAAAGGAGAATCAAAAACTGTGCCTCAAACAGTGGCAAATCAGAGGTATGCAGATCTGTCACCCGATCAATCATAGAAGAGTCAAACCATTACCTCCATGGCACACCATCCTCTAAACAGAGTCACTCCAGATTCATTAGGAAAAGGCATTTCCGTCGACAATGGTGTCGATCACCCTTTTAGGGCTATTTTGATGAATGTAGGCTTTCAAACGTCTACCCAAGGCACTCCACTCACGGATCGACAGAGTACGGGACCAAAGTCATACATGTAAACTATAATAAAACACTAATAAAGAGAAACAACCAAAAACCCAAACTCCTCCTAAGCGTTCAGCCGGCAACTCTTCGCGCCCGCAAAAAGCAAAAAAACAATAAAGTGAAAGAAACATGAATACCCTAGCCTTACTCCCTCTTTAAAGAAATAAAACACAAGAGAAAAATATTTTGTTTCCATGATTGTTCAAACAAGTTTTGATGCATTATTTACATATCTCTATCAAATCTTTTCCCGATGATGATTGCTAATACATAACAGAAACTAACGAAATGGAAGTGCTGAGAAGCCCTTTTATCCCGCTTCCCGCTCGGGGCGGAGTGGGTTGGGTTGGGTGGGCTTTTCAGAAACTTACTGTTAGGCAGACTGTAAAGATAAAAGAAATAGAATTTGGTTTACCAAAACCCATAAATCTGTAGTTCCAAAAAGTAAGGCTTTGCCATTCTTATCGCAAGCTTTCAGAAAACAACACACACCAACCCACAAAAAAATAGACCACTAGTAAACACATATTCTTTTCAAAGAGACACCATCCAATAAAAAAAACGAGAGAACAAGTAAATAAAAATACAATTTAATTAGTAGAAAAAAAGAGAATATGGTTCCAAGAACATACCAAATTGAATGTATAAGCCAATTGATCTTTGTGCAATCAATTTGGGTATTATAATTACATTCAGTTCATACCGACACATCAATGTCCTCGAGAGAAGCGTATGTTTGGCTTTTCTCAGCAAGTGAAATGACGGTCAAAAGAAGAAAAAAAAAACAATAGATGATCTCATGTGGGTTATTAAATCATATTGGTTACAAAAACTTCAGATAAAAATACCATGGTCAAATAGAACGAGAGCCAGGGTTAGTAACGGTAGAAGCATCATTGAAAAACAATTAACCCCGAAACAGAGTGTCGATCCATCGGTTTCTAAACTACCCGACCCTTCCGGCTTGTTAGAAGAAATGAAATCCCTGGCCAAGAACAAGGTTTTGAGTTCGCTCTGGTTCAGTTGTCTGTTGTATAAAAGAACGTTGGTCACTGTTACATGGCCATCCGTCTTTAGTTTTCTGTTTCCGTATCCGCCAATGTAAAAGTGTGAAACAACGGGGGAATCTGTATCGTACTGAAGCCTCTCCCCTGAACCTGCCAAGGGCTCCCCATCAACATAGATCGAACCCACTCCGTGTTCAAAAGTGAGTGCCACCTGGTATGTCTTCTTCCGTTCCCACGATCCGGTAGGTGCGGCTTCAAACTTCCCGTATATTGGGTTCCACTGCTGGTCGCTGTTAAATGAGAGTCCCAGAACCTTCTTGCCACCAGCCTCATCCAAGCTCACTCCCAATAGTGGGACTGGGTTGCCGGCCTTCGGGAGATCAATGATTTGCACCGTCGCTACCAGCGTAAACATGTAGTTTGCAAAATGGTATCGCTGGTTCTGTCCCTGCTTACCTACTGGCCAAAGTGCCCCTGCACCAACTCCCTTGAATCTCATACCATTGAGAACCTTCTCACCATTTTTCACGCTAGCGTCCACACAGCGGTATGCGTCCTTCCACTGTTCACTGTCACCCCCATCGGAAAGGAAGCCAACAAGCCCAGCAGTGGGGAACGGGAGGCCGCAGTCACTTGCAACAACAGAGAGTTTCTTTGGGTCGACTGGGGTGCAAATGTCTGAGAAGTTCTTGTCCTGCTCGATCCAGGTCTTCACCACTGACTTGATCAAGTTCAGTTCTTCTTTCAGCTCCAGAAAGATAAGACTGTATGCCCTGATATTTTTCTCGTGCAGGATGTACAACTTATCATCCCTGTAGAGCACTGAACTGTAGGGAGCGTTCTCATCATCAACGGAAATCTGACCAACATTAAATATACGGTTGTTGTCCGTTACCCACAGATGGAGTCGGTCGCGTTTAAATGATTCTTTGTAATTCTGTGGTTGTGTAAACAGAATCACGCGCTTCCCCTCAATTGTCACGGGAATGAAGGGACCCTGGCTACCAGGGCCTTTACGTTTTGGTGAGTTCCCCCATACTCGGGAGAGTGTACCAACAGCCTCTGTCCATGTCTCCCCCAGGTCTGTGGACTCAAAGACTTTGCGGAAGCCTTTGTCAACGCGTGCGTTCAATATGATTTTCCCCTCCCACTCAAGAATAGAAGATTCAGTGCAACCCAGCGCAGTGATACCGTTTGCGAACTTCCATGTATCACCACCGTCTTTGGAATACATAATCATTGCGGTGATTTCCTTATTTGTATTCATTGCCTGGACTGGGAACACAAGAGTACCGTTCGTTGTTACAATAGAAACCCCTACACCCCCAAGGAATTGCTTTGATGGCCCTCCTGCAATCTCTTTAGGGAAAATAGATTTTAGTGAGACAGGATCGGTCCATGTAATCGTTGCATTCACCTTGCCATTTATCGTTGTCTTCTTAACCTCACCAACAGAAAACACAGGCTCCCAATCCTTGCCATCATACTGCTGATTCCAGTACGTTTTTGACTTGTTGTATCTTCCCAGAAGCATGTAGATCTTGTTCCCTTTTACGATGACTGTGGGGTCCACCACACGAGAAACGTTACTCACACGAGTGTTCTTTACTGCAATTTGTGTTTCCCACGTCTTCCCATCGTCTACGCTGTACTTTACCACCGTCTCGATAAAGGAGTTGTCGTTGTCTGAATTATAGCGGGCGTCAGCGATGGCGACCATCACACCATCCACGTCAATAAGGGAAGGAACGCGGAAAGAATCGACTACTCTTTGATATGTCGTCCCATTATCATCTTCAAATGGAACTGTCGTCACTCCTTCTTTAAAGAGTATGACTCTGCTTCTCTCACGCTCCTCTGAGGACATGGCGTGAGAGAGGACGGCGCTTGAGCACAGAATAAGAAGAAACACGAAGAATATTCTGCAGGTCATTGCCTTATTTTTCCTCATACCTTAATAATGTTGTGTCGTCCCTCCCTTGGTCTCTTTATCTGGGTGTTTATTTCTACGTATTTTAGTGAGTTATTTCAAGACAATGGGTCTAAATATTAATTCTCTTGTCTCTTAGAAGAATCATTTTGGCAGAAAGCAGGTGAAAAGAAGGAAGATACAAAGAAGTATGTGACATTCAAGGTAGCAAACACAAACCTGTGGTGCAAGAGTTATTATTGAAAAAGTCTTTCCATTTCATATTTATTCCACCCACTCTTACACTCTTTTCTTTTTTTGATACTGACATATATATATATATATACACACTTTTTCCGAATATGCGCCTGGATTCAGTTCTTTTTTTTTCTTCTATGGAGGGAAAAAAATACAAGAAAAAAGTAAAATTTCAAGAGTTAGACTTAATGCCACTACCTTCCGAGCGGTACACCTGTCAGTCGTTTACTCACCGTTAAACCATGTAAATCATAAAAACTAATCCATGATGCACAATTCTGTTGATTACTTAAAAAGTAGCAGTCTTTTTGGGGGGGGTCCCGTCACTACCGGACTCCTCCACGTGGAGGGTAGTGAAGGTGGATGGGACGGAAAAAAAAACACCCCAACCGCTACCTCCCAATGCGGTTACCTTTCGAGATAAAAAAAATAAAAAGAAATCATAGGCAAAGAAAAACAACGTAAACAAAAACATTACCACTCTCTTTTATTTAACCGCATCCTGTCGCACATTATTTCCACAAGCTTTTAAAAATAATAGTCTAGTCCTTGTTTCCCCCACCCCCTCCCATATAAAAAAAGAAAAAAAAAATAAATAAGCATGAATAGTTTTTTTTTATATTATTTTATTTTCTCTTTATCACTATCATCAAGAAAAAAAAAAAAAACAATACACTGTGACGAGTCTCTAATACTCCCCATTCTATATAAAACCGTGTTGCTATCTTGCAAAAATGTGTTGAAAGCGCTTTAAACCGCCCCCCGCGCGAAGCTGAGGCGTTTCTTCAAAACCCACTCCTTAACACACAAGTCTTTTCAGATACAAATGAGAAGAAAGAATTATACAAATTAAGAATCATACGCAGCAAGACCACACCATTCCTACAGCAAGCTCTCAGTATGCAATCCGTAAAGAAACAAGAAAGTGCAGTAACTGGCTTAAAAAACATTTAAACAAACCCTCACTGATTACCAGCCAGCCTGGAACCACAATCTGCAAGAATGCCACAGACGTCAGAAAGGCAAAACAAGATGCCCTTGCAAATCCCAATCGGATGAGTAATAGTGTACGAAATGAATTTATGGCTGTACATATGCACAACATCTGTCAGGTGAATGAAACAAAGTGTCACACACACACCTGAGAAATTCAGTATCCCAATGAGGAGATAATGTGTGCGTATATATGTGTGGAAGGGAAGCAGAGTAACAACTGTTGTTGCATCACAGACTCTTACATACAAATGCACCAGAATAAATAAATATGTATATGTATATGGAAAGTTATTCTCCAATCCACTATACTTCTATTTCCTCTTCTTTAAATCATTACTCCATTTCATCATCTTCACTGTTCCACGCCCCATTGGGCTGTTCAATGTATTTCTTGTTCTGCTGCCGTTTGATCGTGATTCCCCAGTTACCAATATTGCCCTTCACGGCGGTGTATACTCCCATTAGAATGAACACAGTCCAGCCCCACCATTTCCATGGCAAACCAGAAGCAAATGCGCAGACAGAGTGCCCAATTGCCAACACCAATGGAAACACAATCCATTCAAAGTGACATAATAAACACACTAACACATATTAACTGGTGCACAAGAGGTGACACAAATCACATCTCCCATTCAATATCAATCTTTTGATCCACTCCAGTGCATTCACTTACATACCATCAAACACTCCCATTGTTGATAATAAAACAGACCATACTCCCCTTTACAGGCTGTTCTGTCTATTCAACTGTAAATGAACTCACAAAGGAGCACACACACTGCTGCACCATTACCATGTCTTACTCCTGTTCACTTTACTATTATCTGCCTAAAATAATAAGGAAATTATGGAGAAAGAGAGGCACATACACATTACACACCTTTTTTTTTCGTTTACACTCACTCTGATGCTCTCCCTTCCACTCTTTCACACTCTGAGCTGAGCACAGCAAATGAGTTGACGTTAGCCATGGAAGAGAATCCTACAGAATTACCCCCTCATCATATTCAGGGGTCAACACAGATAAAAAAAAAATAATAGAGTGAAAAGAAAAAAAGGCATATATATAGAGAGAGAATCAAATAAAGTAAATACCATAACGAATATATTTCGTTAATTTTACTGTCACCATCTCTTTGATTCACACCTAGGTAAACTCACAATCAGGTGCGCCAAACGGTTCCTCATTTTTCTTCAAGGCGAGGAAAAGAAAGGTGGTGTTGGATAAACGAGGAATGAAAAACAAAACGAAAATATAATAATAAAAACATATAAAAGAATACCATGTTGACGATTTCTCAATCCCCAAATAAAAAGAAAATGGAACTCAAATACCGAGTTCACTTTCGCACATCTACAAAAGAAAAAAAAAAACACTTCATGTTGTTTGGTGTTTTCACATTTTCCCACTTTACCATTACTCTCAGTGCTGGGCCCACTACCATGTCTGTAAGATTGGCAGGTACTCAAGAACAAATATAAAAAAAAGAAAAAAGCATAGTAGAGAGGTGTAGATGTTATTTATTCTGTTTTTTTTTTGTTTTGTTTTGTTACCAATTTAATCTCTCACTTATTGAGCCAAATCCATTTTCTTTTCTACTGGTGAGATTAAAGTTTCTGGTTTTCGTTTTCACTTTCTTCACTTGGTTTCCCGCTGGGGTTTTCGCTTATTCACTATGAGCACACTATTTTAAGGGCTATCCACCAACCCACACACAACATAGGTTAATTAACAAATGAGAAAATACATATTACATGTGTTTGTCTTTTATTAAATATGATTTCTTTTTATCGTTCTTTATCTCGTACGTTCTCCCCTTTCTTCTTCTTTTTTTTTTTTTTTTCACCACGATACAATAACCTTCTTAGTGGGAAGTGTCATCCTACATTCAGCAGGGAACAAACCAAATGACCACTCCAACAGATGTTCATGTCATCTCACTCAGTTTCTTCTTCAACATCACATAGATGCACAGGCGGAGAACATAACAAAAAACAAGCGCAGAGACAATTTCACTTCTCTACAGACCTTAGCAAAGGCATCATCGCTAGAATACCGTCTCCACAGAATGTTTGTACAATAATAACAATTATAATACTGCAGATTACCCTTTAGGTTTTTTTTTTTTTAAAAAAAAAAAGGTGTGTCCCAGTAAACCTAACAACAGCATCAACAACAACCAATCCAGGTCAATGGATTATGGAAAGGATGAGAGTACCAGTAGACTAACAATACACCTTGGTGACTTTGCTTGAGAGTTCAGCTGGGATAAATTTTAATTGCGTTATTCAGGGAAAGGCGGCGCATCCGTCTGCGCTACGTCACCTGGCCCCGTACTGTTCTCTGGATTGTCAATGTCATGGTCTGATCCAGTTTCACCCGAACCTCCACCAAGCGAACCCTCATCATCCGACATTTTATCGCGTGCACGTTCCATCGCCTCACGCTTGCGACGTGCTCTGAGTAACTCCTCTTTCTTTGATAAATAATCTCGGTAAAATATATCTAAATTGGGGTTCCGCATGTACACCACTGGTGTGAATAACTCAAATCCAACTAATCTCGGAAGACCTCCTGGTTCACTTGAGGGCAACATATGCCAGCCTGTAAGAGGTGGATACCTTTTCTCAATAACATCTTCTGATGGCACTGGACTCGTAGCAACAGTGTTACTGGCAGGGTGGTCCTGTCTCACATCACCGGCAGGCACATTATTCGAACTTGGTGTATGAACAGGCATATTGACAGTATTTGACTGTGTTATTTTGGTGTTATCCGCATCAGCATTAAAGTGTGAAGGGTCTCCACCGCATTGTATCAGCCTCATTCTGTCAGACCACTGCTTATTGATGCAATCAACAGGAGCTTCATCTGTATTTTGAGGAGTCATATCACCCTCATCCTCATGGAAAACATTCGTTTCACTGAGAATTGGCAATGTGTCTGCTCCTTCAGAGGACGGAGGGGCAGGGAGAGTTGTTGAGTGACTCCCCTCAGCACTCTTCTCTGCGCCAGGATCAGGGTGAGAACCAACCGCATTGCGAAGCGTCATCATTGCATTGTCAGAATGACGTTTCATTGTTGTAGAGTTCATTTGCTCCTCCCCAGTCTTACGCACAACTTCAGTTTCAACGGGAGTCGTCAACACAGTTTCACTTGATACCTCATGTGGTGTGCAGTTTGGAGCTCCCGGGACATCAGATCTGATAGACGTTTTACCCAAATATGGATTGGCATTAGGAAGTGAGCCTCTCAAAAAATGTTTTTGTGGCAATACATCCTTAGCTGGAGGAGCGGCAACACGTCTGGAAGGAGCCTCATCCCGCGTTACACGAGGGAGTTCGTTACGGTGCTCTTTCACTTCAACTGCGGCGGTAACAGTGGTGGGTGCCATTCTGTCAAGGGACTGCATTGCAAGAGATGCTTGAGAACGGGCATGTGTCTCCATCTCTGATGCAGGCCTATGAGACAGAGGATGATGTTGCAACTCAAACCCTGCACCACCAACAGCAGCAACAACAGGAGGATTCATGAGAGGATTCGGAGTAGTCTCCACTGTGGTTGTTTTACTTGTGGATTGAGACTCCACAGTATCCATCTGCACCTTTTCTCTTCGTTGTTCTTGTTGTGGTCGCTGACGCAGTACAAAAAACAGAATGACAGCCACAATAACAAGAACAACCACAACTGCGATAACAATACCAACAATGGCACCAACAGATAATTTATTCGAACTTGGCACCACTGCTGAGTCACCCTCCGGCAAAAAAGGTTCCCTCACATCATGCGACCAAACATAACGGCGGGCGTTAAATGTCACATTAGATGCAACAAAGCAAAAGGTCACATTGTCAGCACCCAGTTTATACAGACTGTACAGACTCAAGATGTCAACATCAACAGATGGGGAATTTGGGGAGCTACTCCTCACACACACAGAGTCTTGAGCAGTAGCCACAGACTCACACGGTGTATTCGGCAGCACTGCACACACTTCATATGGTTCCTGCCTCGATAAGAGATCACCCCCACGCACACCAATCGTCACCAACGTGTTTGTAATCACAGTGACATTGAAAACAAAGGGATCCTGCAATACTCTTACTGGAAGTGCAGCGGGAGAAATACCAACCTCTGCACCGTAATCCGCGCAGACAGCGTAGTCACCTGTTGTTGCAGAGAAGGGCCCACCCTTAGCAGACAAGTACACACGATCCGTGACAGCGGACCCAGTACACACATCAACACTCACTATTAGATCACCACTGTTTAGTGTCTCTCGTGGGCGCCCACCGTATGGGCACTTCACCAGGAACACACTGTTCATGTCAGTCACATTTGCACCTGTCACTGCGTCCTGGAGCAACAGCGTGTTTTTCCCGAGAGTGTTCATATACAGCTCGCTTGGCACCAGCACCCTCACTTCGAGGGGAATTCCACCCCACGGCAAGTAGTAGCCTCGCCATCCACTCGCGGATAAGCACAGTGAATAGTTCCCAAGAATAGGAAGGGATGCAGAAATCGCCAATTTGTAGCATCCAGTAGCAGCAGTACAGTTTTTTGCCATGGCATCACAGTCTGACTGAGGAGGAACCAGCAGGTAGTTCTGAATGGCATTGATATTTGGTAAATTTGTCCGCACCATTCTCTTCAACCCATAATAGGAACTGTTAGAAGTAAATGATGCTGTTGTTTCTTTGATATCCATAAACCTCAAGGTGAAGTTGTTCGTCACTGGAATAGGGTCCCCCACTTGAGGAGTGTTCACAATGACAAGAATCATATCCTCTGAAACAGCTCCAACGATTGGCACAAATCTAATGAGATTTGTTCCCTCCACAAGAGAAGCTGTCCATCCAGAATTGAGTCCAGCATTGTTGTAATACCCAACCCTAAGAGTCAAGGTACTTAAAACATTGGCATTGTCCACCTCGCAGTGTTGTGTTGTTTGACTGGGGGAGACCACCATATTAGGAAAGCAACCGGTAATGGTTGTCAAAATACCATTTGTTCCAGCAGCTGCAGCACAGCAGAGAAATGGATTTGCCATGGGCAGCAGTAGCCACAACACCACAAGGACACGCAGCACCTGTTGCAACGAAAGCCTTTGATGGAACAGTGATCTCGTTGTATTCTTCTCACTCTCCCATCGATGCAGTGTTTCACATTTCCCATAATGCTCGGAGGGCATCACGTTGTGTGCGTCGTTATGCACGCAGCGCTCGTCTTGCTCTTTACAAAACTGCAGCTCTATCGATTGTACTCCTTCCGTGTTCATCCGCTTCATCGTGCTGTTTGGTTTGTTTGATTACTTGTTAGTGGTGGATTGCTTGAGGCTATTCTCTGGAGAAAGGAAAAGAAGGAAAACACACAAGAGGCCAAACAAAGTCGGCATCAACCACCAATACTCCATCAAAAAAGCACGTGAAAGGAACAACGACCCACACCACATTGGGATTATTATTTCATATTATTTTCCTATTCGTTTTCTTGTGTTTGATGTATTTTTACATTATAAATTTATANAAAAAAAAAACCCTATTGGACCTTCTCATGCCCACCAGAAGAATGCAGCACCACTGCGCATCACTCCCTATTACTTATCTCATTCCCCATGCAAACACACCCCCACACCCACACTCACAAACGGCAGAATACCCACTGCACAAAACAGTCTTCTTCTCAAAGTGGCAATGAGAGCCACAGAAAGAGTCTGAAACACACAGTATTCCAAATCAGCCGCAAGAAAAGGATACAACAACTAGACAAATATCACCGTCAAGAGTAAACACAGGGAATGATGGCACACCATGATAGGGTACAATCGGGGCAGTTCAAGTAGAGAAGCATATGGGACTCTGTACTCCACTCTCCCATTCCCCAACCAGTCATCAGTGTTCACCAAATGTATACCGTGGTACACACAACACACTGTAGACCTCTCCAGAATGAGTCAGCTCCTGCAGAGAACACAGCAATCAAAACAAACCCCCCTAAACTATATAAATGTTCATGTACAGTGTCTAATCATCTATTTTGAATCAGTGTACATAATGGTGGAAAGAATAAAAAAAAGAAGAAAAAAACACATGCCAACAAACACACCAAGTAATGAAAGTATATTATTTTCACATTATAACAACCATACATTCATGAACAACATTCTCCCTGGGGAAAAGAAAAACATCCATAATGATGATATTACCCCAACAAAGAAATCATTAGACCAATCCCTACAGTGAAAACCCTCTCACACACACACAAGAGAAACAGAATTAAAACAAAAACATAAACGTATACATGGAAACAGAATTAAAACAAGCATATATACACACACACAATAGATTGCTTGCAAAAAAAAAAAAATCTTTTTTCACCACACAAGAAAAAAATGTATTTTTAATATCATACCATTAACTCCTGTGCATACATCATTCTCACCCAGTGTGGCCCTCAATGTGCTTGCTTACTCCTTTGTTACATTCACACTCTGCAAAAGGTGAGATCGAGAAATCAAGCATCGTGTGTGGGCAAATAAGGGGACGTTGGGAGTTAATTCCTGGACTCCAGATATTGTAGCAAACAGTTAATTTTCCAAAAAAGAAAAAAAAAGAATTCCATGGTGCTAAACGCACGGAACAGCAAGAAAAAAAAAGAGAAAACAATTAAAAGAAAAGGGTCCACACTATGGACAGCAATTATTATTTATTGATGAAAAGAAGCCGAATTAGAAATTATATTCACGTGGTTGCACACACATTTATGGGAGAACTGTTGCAAGAGCCCACAATCCCAGCAGAAGCATTGACAGTACAGATTCATAAATACGAACAGTGCCATCAATGGTTTGATTTCCACTGTTCGTATTCTGTGGTTTCTTTATTGACTGAGGTCCTGCCGTACTGCTGGTTGCAGGGGTCGGGAGAGTAGATTGCATCTTTATTTCCTCAGTTAGCATCTGCTTGACACTCTCTGACAAGGAAATAACCAACTTCTTCTTTATCAGTGCATCAATCTCGGTTGGTGTGAGCACGCCGTTGTACAGCATAATATTTGTCACTGTTGCGAAGGTACTGTC
The DNA here is from genome assembly GCF_002087225.1 of Trypanosoma theileri. Classification (NCBI taxonomy): domain Eukaryota; phylum Euglenozoa; class Kinetoplastea; order Trypanosomatida; family Trypanosomatidae; genus Trypanosoma; species Trypanosoma theileri. The sequence continues at coordinate 66,740 of NW_021639901.1, forward strand.
TCCAGCCTCTCCGTCGGAACCAAAGTAAAAATGGGAAATCTCTTCTGATTCTCTGTTGAAGTTATGTTTCACAAAACCCATGGGATCTCCGTCAATTTGCACCGAACAGTCGCTATTCGCAAATGTCAATACCACAGTATATGTTCTGTCCACTTCCCATCTATTATCTGAAGCCTGGACGACATTCCTGTGTATTGTGCTCCACGTTTTGTTTTTATTGTACGACAATCCCAAAAGAATTTCTCCCCTGGTATTTTTCAGACTTACACCCAACAAAGGACTGCTGCCCTTCTTTGGTGCCGCGTGGATAGCCACCGTCGCCACAAGAGTAAATGCATAGTTTGTAAAGTGATACTGCCTCGCCAGTTCATCTGTACTCACAGGCCACATTGCTCCCGCACCAATACCCATGAACGTAAATCCATTAGGATTCTTTTTTACCGTACCACTTACAGAAGCATCCACGCCGAGATATTCATCCTTCCAGTTACTCTCCTCATCGATGGTTTCTGACAAATAGCCCACAAGCTTAGTGGGAGAAATACGACAATCAAAAGATGTACATGCTTCATCAGTGCAGCAGATACCATTGGATGTAATAGTATCCCACGTATTTAACACCTCTTTTATCTCCTTCACCTTGTTCGTCAGATCCACGAAAAGAACTTCGTACTTCCCTTCTTCTTTACTCGCCTCATACAGACAGTACAGTTTGTCATCCTTGAACAATAAAGTGCTGCTCTTCACTTTTTTATCCTTAACAATCAAACCAGCATGATAAATATGTGTTTTATCAGTGACCCACAGATGGAGTTCGTTCTCTTCTTCAGTTTCCACAGACTGCGTAAAGAGAATGACACGCTTCTCACCAATAGTTGCAGTAATAAAATTGTTTTGACTTCCACGACCAGGCTGTATAGGGGAGTTGGCCCACACACGGGAGAGTGTACTGGTAGACTCTTTCCATGTATCTCCCAAATCAGTGGACTCGTACACTCTGTGGTAGCCACTGGTATGCTGCGTAATCATTATTAAATTATCATTTTCCCACTCAAGAATAGCAGGATTATAAGTGTCCATATCAGGCAAAGCTCCCCCAATATTCCACTTCGTATCATGGGGCCAGTAATACATAACTGTCGAAAAGACTTTGTTATCCTCCGTAACAAATTGCACAGGAAACAGAAGTGTATTGTTTTTTGTTGTTAAAATTGGTGTGCTTGTGTTAGCAAGGAATCGCACAACCCTTGCTTCTCCCTTCATAATAGGAAATCTAAGAATCAACGGAGTGTGAATCAACGAATTCTTTTCAATTATACCATTCAGAGTGTTCATCCACACAATGCGAAGAACAGAATATTTTTCACTTGGAGGGTCATTGCTTTCCACAAGAGCAAAAACAGCACGAAAAGATGTACCAGAGCCATAGCGCATGAGAAAAACATTGTATCCATATGAGTAAAGGCGAGGCAAATTTCTATCGGTGTTCAATAACGCATTTTCACCCTCACTGCTCGCTGGTGTCAATAATTCCATGTATTCACGTTGTGATCCATTCCACCGATACAAATTAGCACCGTTAATTGCCACCAGCTGCCCATTCTCTAACTCCAAAATATGAGAACCATTAAATGTACGGAGTAAGGTTGTCTTTTCTTGCGGTTCCTCTCCTTGTGCATATCCACTGATGCAGCCCAGCATCAAGAGGAACAATACAACAAACAGAGAGTGGGTCATGTTGTATTTCATGGTTGGTCTTATTTCTTTCCTCTCTCTCTGTTCCTCAGCCTTTCTTTCCTTACTTCCTGTCTTTTCCTCAGGTTAAAGAGGTTACTGAATACTTGTAGTGAATGCCAAGAAGTGACTGTGTTTGTATGTGTTGCGGCTGGTGATTACTTTCAAAGACTTCAACTACAAAGTAGCGTTTGTATCTTAATCTAGTCAATCACACGTTGGTCAAAAGTAGTAAAGAAAACAAAAAAAGAAAAAAAAACACAAGAGAGTGAACAGACAGGACAAACACACAGAGGCGAACACACCACAGTAAAAATAAACCAACCCCATTTCATCAAGAACAGCAGATTCATAATCACAAAGAAAAAGCACACAGACTAAGGTCAGATCGAAAAATTAAACCAATGTGGCAATACACACATCACCCCTTCCATAGGTTGAGTCCACACACAAATACACACATACATGTACAATCAGAATACGGCAAGCAGCCGTTAGGGGAATACCCATGTGAAGAAGAAGAATATTACAACAGCAGAGATGTATCCCTAACCAACACCATTGGCTCTCACTCTCCATTACTTATTCCATTCCCAATGGAAAGGAAACCACATACACACACACACACACCTACACACAAACAGCAAAATGTCCAGTCAAATAACACCGTCAAGAACAAATAGAGGGAATGCGGCCCCACCATGATAGGGTATAATCGGGGCAGTTCAAGTAGAGAAGCATATGGGACTCTGTACTCCACTCTCCCATTCCCCAACCAGTCCTCAGTGTTCACCAAATGTATACCGTGGTACACACAACACACTGTAGACCTCTCCAGAATGAGCCAGCTCCCGCAGAGAACACAGCAATCAAAACAAACCCCCCTAAACCATATAAATGTTCATGTACAGTGTCTATTCATCTATTTTGAATGAGCGTACATAATGGTAAGAAAAACAAAAAAAAAGGAAGAAAAAAACACATGCCAACAAATACACCAAGTAACGAAAACAGATTATTAGGACATCATAACAACGATACATCCATGGGCACCATTCTCCCTAGGGAAAGGAAAAATATCCATACTGATGATATTACCCCAATAAAGAAATCATTAGACCAATCCCTACGGTGAACCACCACACAAAAAAAGGAACACAATTAAAAAAAAAACACACACACTATAGATTGCTTGCAAAAAAAAAACTTTTTTCACCACACAAGAAAAAAAAAATGTATTTTTAATATCATCCCATTAACTCCTGTGCATACATCATTCTCACCCAGTGCGGTCCTCAATGTGCTCGATTACTCCTCTGTTATATCCACACTCTGCAAAAGGTGAGGTTGAGAAATCAAGCATCGTGTGTGGGCAAAAAAAGTGGCGTTAGGAGTGAATCCCTGGACTACAGAGATTGTAGCAAACAGTTAATTTTCCAAAAAAGAAAGAAAGAAAAAAAAGAATTCCATGGTGCTGAACACAAGGGAAAAAAAGCAAGAAAAAAAAGAATTAAAAAGAAAAGAGTCCACACTATGGACAGCAATTTGTTTTTTATTGATGAAAAGAAGCCGAATTAGAAATTATATTCACGTGGTTGCACACACATTTATGGGAGAACTGTTGCAAGAGCCCACAATCCCAGCAGAAGCATTGGCAATACAGATTCATAGATACGAACAGTGCCATCAACAGTCTTATTTTGGCGCGCCTTAACATTCTTGTTGATTAGTGCTTCCCCTTGAGTTTGGTGTGTATTATTAACTGACGTGGCATTTTCTCTCTGCGGCGCAGTCTCAGTGCCAGTCTCAGGTCGAACGGCAGTAGTTGCCGCTTGAGTCGAAGTTGCATTGTCTTGAGAAACCGCAGCCTCAGTATTCTTCGTATTATCTTCCTCTCCACTGTTCTTATTCCCTGTGTCCGCAGTTGTTGCCGTTCCCTGCTCTGAATTACCCTTAATTTCGCTTTCTGACAATAAAACATTCGCTTTGTTCTTGACCAGTTCATCAATTTCAGCGGAAAGGAGCACGCGATTGTACAACATAACATTTGTCACTGATATATGTACATTGACTTTTACTTCCTCATTCTCTCGACTGTACCCACCAAAGTAAAAATGGGATATTTCTTCATTTGCTTCGATTCTCAAGTCAGTTCCCACATCTAGCCGATTGCCGTTAATATACAGAGAGCTTTCACCATTTTCAAATGTCAATATCACAGAATATTTATTGTTCAACTCCCATGTACGTGTTGACTTACTTTTGGTTCCCCTGTTTATGGTGCTCCACGTTTTATCGTTGTTGTACAACAAACCAAAAGGAAGTTCTTGCCCATTTTTGTCCATCAGCCTTACACCCAACACAGGACTGCTGCCCTTCTTTGGTGCCGCGTGGATAGCCACCGTCGCCACAAGAGTAAATGCATAGTTTGTAAAGTGATACTGCCTCGGCAGTCCATCTGTACTCACAGGCCACATTGCTCCCGCACCAATACCCATGAACGTAAATCCATTAGGATTCTTCCTTGCCGTACCACTTACAGAAGCATCTACGCAGAGGTATTCATCCTTCCATATTCTTTCCTCATCGATGGTTCCAGACAAATAGCCCACCAGTCCAGTAGTGGGAATACGACAATCAGAAGAAGCACATGTTTTATCAGTGCAGCAGATACCCTTGGATGCAATAGTATCCCACTTATTCAACACCTCTTTTATCTTTTTTACCTTGTTCGTCAGGTCCACAAAAAAGACTTTGTACTTATCTGTCCCTTCAACAGTATCATACAGACAGTACAATTTGTTATCCCTGAACAATAAAGTGCTGCTCTTCACTTTTTTATCCTTAACAATCAAGCCAACGTAATAAATACGTGTGTTATCAGTGACCCACAGATAGAGTTGCTCCTCTTCTCCAGATACCACAGACTGTGTAAAAAGAATGACACTCTTATTATCAATAGTTGCCGTAATAAAATTGTTTTGACTTACACGCTCACTAGTTGGTATGTCTGCAGTTACAGTGGAGTTGGCCCACATACGGGAGAGTGTACTGGTAGACTCTTTCCAATTCTTTCCCAAATCGGTGGACTCGTACACTCTGTAACGGCCGCTGGTATGCTGCGTAATCATCATTAACTTATCATTTTCCCACTCCATAACAGTAGGATTATAAGTACCTTCGTCAGTTAAACCGCCAACATTCCACTTCGTATCATACGGCCTGTAATACATAACTGTCGATCTGATTTTGTTATTTTTCGTAACAAATTGCACAGGAAACACAGAAACGTTGTTTTCCGTTGTCAAAATGGATGTACTCGTCTTAGCAAGGAATCGCACAAGCGTTGAATCTTGACGCGACAAGAAAGAACTGTTACTCTGACGATCATACACCATCGAATGAACTGCAGATTTAGTCTTGCCTCTTTTCATCCACAAAATGCGAATAGTAAAATTCTGTGGCCCATCTGCAGTACCGCTGGAATCCTCTTTGCTTTCCACAAGAGCAAGCGCAGCTTGGTAGTCGTTCTTATCGTTATCAAAAACCTTTTTCACGGATTCACTTGCTTTGGAATAATGAAACACATATCCAATACTTTCAGTCCATTGTTTTTTGCCCTCCTCGTTTTTGTTTTTCAGAATTTTAATGAATTCATTCTGGTTACTACCCTGTTCCTGGCATACTGCAGCAGCCGTAATTGACACAAGAGAACCATTAAAGAAAAAAAGATGTGGGGCATAAAATTGATGGACTGCCTCCAATTGAACATTTTCGCCGCTCGTCTGTGGTCTTATAGTCATTGGCTTACAAAGTTCACTACGAGTAGAATCAACGATGGCTACCGTTTCTTCTTGTGGACCCTCTTCTTGTGCATATCCACTGATGCAGCCAAGCAAAAAAAGGAGCAATACAACAAACAGAGAGTGGGGCATGTTGTATTTCATTGCTGCACTTCTTTCTTTCCTCTCTCTGTTCCTCAGCCTTTCCTTCCTTCCTTCCTTACTGTCTTCTCGTCAGATTAAAGAGGTTACTGAATAATTGTAGTGAATGCCAAGAAGTACTTGTGTTTGTATGTGTTGCGGTTGGTGATTACTTTCAAAGCTTTCAAATACGAAGAAGTACTTGTAGCTTATTTTAGTTAATCAGAATATATGGAAATAGTTAAGGAAAAAAAGAGAAACCCAAAAGAATTGTGTAATGAAAAAGAAGAGAAACAGAAATACATTCACCGTGATCAAGTCTAAACGCGTCACTGAAGAAACAACGTAAACACAATGCTCAAATACAGTAAATATCACTAAAAAGAGGTAAAATACAAAAAAAATGCAAAAAGAAACTGTTTAATATATTTGTACCCAATTAACTTAACACAAATCCCACCAAAAAAAGAAAAATAGTATATTACTCAGAAAAAAGATTTACAAACATGCTTTTAGTTCTTTTTTATTGGCTTCTGTACATTTACACATCGTACATGGTTCATACAAGTTTTTCTCCGCCAATTTTCTCTGAGCCACATAAAAGGTGAAGTTCACACAACTCAAGTACCGTATGTGTGAGAAGCAATTTTTTTTTTTAATCCAACAAGAAAACCACAACGCTAGAGAGACTAAAGCGCATAGAATAAAAATAAAAGCAGTCACTTTTAACTTGTACACATAATAAAATAATAGTAGTAAAAACCCAGCATCCATCTGAGAAACAGGTTGAAAACAGAACCACAAAAGAAGAAAAAGTTTTAGAGCTTCCAAAACGAAAAGACCCCGTGAGGATTGAGTTTGGCTGCTCTGCACTGAGAGGTTCAAAAGAACACAGAAAAAAAAAAAAAATAGATTCCCTTTCCAACCATCACACACACACACACACCAAGGCACTACACCCAAATAGACCTATCCCGCTGCTCCCTCTATCATGTACCCAGCAACAAACAGTTCTAACAACACAACATCAGGAAAAGAAGAGTGGGCTGCTCCGTTTGTGTGGAAATCCCCTGCGGCATTGTGGCTGCAACAACAGCTGCGCAAATGCTATCCGTGAGCAGCACAGTCGCCCGCTCCCTCATACAAGAAGAATAAACGCCTAAGAGTAGAAAACCGTAAAGAAGGCATCCAATGACTACAGTGCACCCAACACTTACGCCGGGACCGACGTGCTTCGAGCACATATACATTATAAGCATGAAGGCTGCAAAAACACCATCAGCTGCTCGGAATGAGACCATTTATAATTTCAAATGTGAAGAATACGACATGAGGTACAAATCCCGAGTAGGATTGTTCCAATAATGTCCAACGCAAACACAACACAGGCAAACATAGAAAACGTTCCAGTTCAGCAGAGTTATCTCGAAATTCCAAAAAACAACAACGTAAAGAGGTCTGATATCCTCACTATCGCCCTCCTTTTTTTTCGAAAGCAGTCCTAAAATACTCACATTGGGAAATTCCACGATAAGAGTTCAACAACAGGGGCATAATCTCCATGGTTCAACCATAGTATATGCAAAGATACTCTGGAACATATTCTTACTTACCCCACCCTCTATGAGCTTCGTAAAAAGGTTCAGCTTTGAAGGAGTGGAAATACCTGAATCACAGTTTTGCATGCATCTACCCAGTTATTATTATTATTTTTTTTTTTTTGTAAACCACCTCCCTCAGTTATGCACTGGTATAAGACCACAATACAGCTAAAGAGAAAACACCCATTGATTCTATTCAATCCATCTGCTTCGGCTTTCTTTTAGACTTTTGACCTAACGAAATAGGATAGAAGAACCTACAGAAAATATAACAACTCTCCGGAGATCATAGCTTAGGAATTGGCTCTTCTGTGTGGGTGCTAGATTCAAAGCTCTACAATATAAAACAAAGGAGAAGGGGATGAGAGTTAATGTGCAACAGTCTTGCATAAAGCTACACGTATAGAGCAAGAATGCATACCCAGTTTTTTTAGAAAAGAAAAACAAACGGAAACACAAATACATGATCCCATGAGAAACCTGATGCCACACATACATGTCAAGCATAAACCCCAAGAATCAAAAAGAAAAAATAGGCATTGATCATTTTCGTTTACCATCCCTGCCAAACTCCTCTAGAAAGCTCAGCAAACACACAAAAAAAAAATACAAGAAAAAACAGAAAAAGAAAACATTGATTTCCACAGTAAATATTCCTTTTTTTTTTAAAAAAAAAGAAGAGAAAATAAGACACAGAAATGATTGTCTACTATAAATTGTTTTAGAGCCAAGAAGGAAACTCAATTATTGCGTCTCATAATAGCTTTTACATTTGCAATATATCATAGAAAAAATTGATAAATCTTAATATAGGTACAGTAATCTTGACAGAAACAAATCTTTTAATTGCCAGAGTCACAACAACCAATGTGGGTGAGAGAATTTATTAGAGTACTTTTATTTAAACATGTGCCATGTACTTTTTTGGCACCCAGAGTGTTCCATCAGATAAGAAATAGCTTTAAAAAGAAAAAGAAAACAGTATCCATAAAAATAAAAAAAGAAACGCCTTAACTAAGATATCTTCCACCTTATTTTCACATTATTGAAAGGCGAAAAAAAGAAAAAAAAAACGTAGAGCATTTTTTATTTTCGTTATATTCATTATTGTCTCTATTTGCATATGTTATTAAAATCAAATATTGCTGTGAGTCCAAAATGACTCTTCATTGTCTATTATTCAGTACATAATAGCGAAAAGAAGATGTTCAAATCGCTTTAACCCGCTTTGTGCGTAGAGTAGTAAGAGATGATTCGGGGGAGAAGTCTCAAAAAGATTACCCCCCTCCAACAAACTCCACTAGGAGAAATTGAAAACTATGATATTCTCCTTCTCATTGTTGTTGTTGGTTACAAGACAACACGAAAGCTTAGAGCATTTAATTTGCAAAAATGTCTAAGGATGTGTATGTAAAATATATTATTGTTTCAAGTTAAAAGGTTGCATGTGGAAGTTGCAGTTCCACATTTGGAGAAAGAATATCTTTCACTCATATAGTCAGTGTGGTTATATTTAAGAGAAGGTAGGGAAATACTACATATCATCATCAACCAACTCTTCTCCTTCAGCCTCAGGACATGTAACAAACATATTGCTTCTGCGCCATATTCGATTTGGTACACGTCGGCGCATACGGGATCTGGGCCTTTCCACGA
>NW_021639901.1:76756-77334 GCF_002087225.1 Trypanosoma theileri
GTATGATGGCAGTGACAGAAGTTTGACTGGGAATTTGTTACCCTGTAGCGACAGCCACGAGCCGGACACAAATGACATCATCCCTTGCAGCGTCAACAGTGCTCCATCACTCAGTGTTCCCTTGTTGTCCTCAATAACCACAGCAGACCCACTTACTGCTACCCCCGTGTTGAACACCAGACCACGCCTCGCATACAACTCGCTCTCCGACACCCGCAATGCGGAGCTGCTGGACGCCGTCAGTTGCACACCAGCATACAATGAAAGTTCCCCACCAAGCACAAGAGCGTCCAGCGCAATGCCACTGTTGTCCAGTTTTTTTTTTTTTTTTTTTTTTTGTTCTTCGTGTCTTTATGGATATTACTCCAATGGTACGGCTATCAACCGTACACCGTAGAGCACCTAGTTACTGGCTTACGAGTGGCTCGGAAGAAGAAGATCCCTTTATTTTATAGGATCCTCAAGCTCTTGTAATATGAGTTTTTGTTGTGGCCCGTTCCCAAATGAGAGAACCAGTCTACGAGAAATCTGATCGAGTAAACCCAACCAGATCTCTCTACTCTCACTTTTCTTACCCA
>NW_021639847.1:0-440 GCF_002087225.1 Trypanosoma theileri
ACTCCCATCACAAAATGATGGTTTGTCGTGTGATATGAGTGCCATAGGGAGTCCAGTAAATTTGTTCAACAAAAAATGCAAACAAGAGATTTGTCAATCTGAAAAAAAAAAAACTGACATCCAACCAAAAGAAACAGTGCCCTTACAATGCATCCATACCCACTCAAACAAAGGTTAACTGTGTAACTGTTACATGATAACAACGATCAGCACACGAGAGTGCAACCCAACACACACANTACAATGCATCCATACCCACTCAAACAAAGGTTAACTGTGTAACTGTTACATGATAACAACGATCAGCACACGAGAGTGCAACCCAACACACACAAGAGAAGCAAGAATAAGGGACTGTGTACGAAAGCAGGACTGCTGCTGCCATCTTTTTTCATCACGGGTTTCGTTTTTTCTTCCTCAGCCTTTCTTTTCTGTTCTTC
>NW_021639847.1:2070-2558 GCF_002087225.1 Trypanosoma theileri
CATCACTGTAATACCATGCCACTCTTTACAAACAGAGGCACCACACAATTACTCTCTCTCTCACACACATATTACCTCTTTATTTATCCTTATTACTATTATTTTATTTTTCCCTCAGAATGCCGGTTCGCCTCTTCTCCTCCCACAGCATTATCAGCAAAAAAAAAATCACATCCAAAGACAAGGGTCATTTACTCCATGGTGTGCATTAGGAGGGTACGATCAAACATATCCCCCAATCGAAAAGAGGACCCCATACCACACCACCACGTTTCTCTTTCTGTTCTTCATGGCTTTATGGATGTTACTCCAATGGAACTGGTCATCAAGAGTAATACATAAATATACATAAATACAGTTTTCTCGTGTTGTGGAAGTTTGTTGTGATGAACCTGATCAGTGTAATACTATAACATGGGATGCTGTGGCAAATCTTGTAGTTACTTTAGAACAACGGTGGTCTATGTTTACCAAATCAAACTCACTTT
>NW_021639847.1:3293-3566 GCF_002087225.1 Trypanosoma theileri
CCCCGGCCGAGGCGGCCACCCCAACCCAACCCAACCAATGGGAGACAGAGGCCCAAAGCCAGAGCGCAACACGCGGCACCGCAAACAAAAGCGCAACCACCACCAGCACATGTAGAAAACACAAACCACGACGGCAAACACCAGATGGCGCGACTGGCACCCCCCAAAAAAAATACAAGGGTGGGAGCCCAACCCCGCCACACGGACAAGTCCGGGACGGCCCGGGACACCACCTAACTCCACCAAGGCGGAGCAGCACAACGACACAGAGGC
>NW_021639847.1:5180-5495 GCF_002087225.1 Trypanosoma theileri
CGAAAAACGCAGAAGCCAAACACATCCTAGATTTGGTGCAGCCCGTCTTGTCCTGAAAAGCCGCGACCACGGAGGTCTACTTTTCCCTGAGACAGTCACGCACGCGCATACCACATACGTGCTAGCTGACAACGTACACACATAGTTTTGGTTATATATAGTGATATAAAATGGGTATCTGGTTTGAGATTGGCTTCTTCTGGCTTAGAGGCGTTCGGCCGAGAACCACCGTGCGATAGCGTCGGAGCACTTGCCGTCCGACAAACTCCAGAAACCAGAGGCACGGCATGGGAGTTCCTCTCGTACCACCCCATA
>NW_021639847.1:6538-10918 GCF_002087225.1 Trypanosoma theileri
GCACAGAGCCAGACTGGAGTCAAACTCAACAGGGTCTTTTCTTTTCCCGCTTAGCCCTTCAAGTCCGTTCCCTTGACTGTCGTTTCGCTAGATAGTAACTCGGGACAGAGGGAATCTCATTAATCCATTCATGTGTGAACCCAATCGCACCACAGGGCAGTGGATTAGCGTAAAGGAGCCACGCCGCCACTCATTGCACCCCACAGAGGCCGCAGTGGAGTGGTCCAGCAACACAACGGTATCCTTCCCACTCACAGTGTACACACACACACATAATGACAGTCTCACATGCTCATGTCAGAGAGGCACTGCGGCATTCACTAAAATGTACACTGAGTCACACACCCACAGAGAGGAAAAGAAAAACACAAGAAAGGAGGGACAACAGGATACCAACAGCACACAAAGCACTCACAATACAATAATCATAGCTGCCACTCCCATCAGAGAAAAACATTCACCCACACCAGCACATCAACTCAACCCCCAAAAAGAAAAAAAAAAAAAACAGATCCATTATGTGAAGCCGAAGCGGACCAGTCTCAGTCCACCTCCCCGCAGGCTGCAGTCACTTAAGCAAGCCTCACCACAAAGGCAGAAATATGTTCGTGGTAATGCCGTGAGTGACACCACCGAGAGAAAAAGTGAGAACAGTGAAATGTGTTTTCATTACGTGGGCGGTGCGAGTAGCAACCCAAACACACAAAGGAACACACAACAGAGGGGCACACTCAAACACCTACAACCCACCGATCTCTATACCAAAATAAAAATGTAAAAAAAAAGAGTGACTGGGTGAGGCAGACACAATAATAGAGCAAAAGAAAGAAAAAAAAGAAATTCATGTGTTACTGTGGCTGCGATGCCTGGACACAGTCCAATCCACTCCAAGGTTAACAACGGAAAATCATTCCGTACTGAACGTGCCGTTCCCACATCTTTATTCCTGATGTCCCTGCAGCAGTTTGTATATAATGAAGAAAAAGAATCATTCCATAAAAATGAACACACAAGGTGTATCGGAAACGCAAAAGAGAAACACACAGCTGCACATAATGTGCAATGAAATTATAATGGAACACACACACACAAGGGAAAACAATAAAATGAAAACAAAACAAAAAGAAAGCCGTGATCACCATGTGAATATGTTCAGGAGGCAAGAACACAATTCCCTGCAGTAGGTGTGTGTGTGTCTTTCGTACAGGGCGAGCAATGGGAATGATGCACACATGATGACAGTACACACACACACACACACACAAAGAGAAGGAGGGTTGGTAGTGTGCGTGTTTGTGTGTCTTGAACCTCCTACCATTCCTCACATTTCAGTCACAGCAATTAAAACACATCGGGTTGCACTCCATTCCCATGGGCAAAAGCAATATAGTTATTAATATCACGGAACCCACACACATCACCAGGAGGACACAGTGAATGGCGGCAAAACAGAGCCCAGATAATAATGCAAACAAAGAAAGAGGACACTTGCCTCACAAAATGATGGTTTGTCATGTGATAAGTGCCATAGGGAGTCCAATAGATGTGCTCAGCAAAAAATGCAAACAAGAGATTCATCGAACTGAAAAAAAAAAACATTAAAATTCAATAAAAACAACAATGCCCTTACAATGCATCCATATCCACTCAAACAAAGGTTAACTGTGCAACTGTGTCATGGGAACACCAATCAGCACACGAGAGTGCAACCCAACACACACAGGACAAGAAGAATCAAGGAACTGTGCACCAATGCAGGACTACTGCCACCATCTTTCTTTTTCTTGGCCTTTTCTGCAGCAATTCGTTTCGCCTCTTCTTCCTTGGCCTTTTGTGCCGCCTCCTGTCTCGCCTTTTCCTCCTCAGCCCTTCTCTTTTCCTCTTCAATCCTTTTCTTTCCTTCCGCAGCTTTTTTGGCCTTTTCTTCCTCAGCTTTTCGAGCTTCTTCCTCTCTTCTTTTCCTCTCCTCTTCAACCTGTCTCGCCCTTTCTCTCTCCAAACTCTCCTTTTCAACTCTTTCCTTTATTTCCTTTTCTTTATCCAACCTCTGCTTCACTACTAGCGGGACCTCATTCTCCTTCTTTGTCACCAGTTCATTCCTAATTACTACTATGATTTCATCTCTCGGTTTTGTTCGGTCAGCCATTTGCACTGCACCAACAATCTCTTTCATGTCATTTTCGGTTTTATTTACCAACGTTTGTATTCCGTTTTCATTTCCCTCCGGAATCACTTTCTTCTCGTTGAGTTCATCTATAATTTTCCGGAGATCAACAGATGCCTGCAGCATTGTTTTTGTGGCGTCTTCTGTCTTCTTTTTAGCATCCGATCTGACCTCGTTAATCTCCAAAATTGCCTTTCCCATGGTTTCCATGAGGTCATGAAGTTCTTTGTGTCTTAACTTGCCTCTCTCGACATACTCCAACCTTTCTCTCTTCTTCTCCGTTTCCTCCTTGTCTTTCATCTCCCCATCCAAAAAAGTATAATAGTACTCGAGTTTATCCGCCTCAGCTTTTATGTTGTCAAGATCGATAGTGCAGGCCTTATTTGTTTGTTTAACTGTTTCAAGACGACGTGTGGCGTCATCAACTTCCTTTTTCGTTTCCTGCAATGCTTCATCTGCAGTCACCATCAAACCTTTAATATCATCGGCCTTACCTTTTCCCGCCACAAGTTCGTCCTTTTTCACCTTCATCGACGTGACAGCTGCAACCGCCTCCTTGGCTGCATTTGTGGCAACCATAGAATTTTCACGGCACACCTTCATTTCCCCCCTCAACGTTGTCAGACAACTCTTTCCCTCCGCATACAATGAATCAGTGTACCACAAAGACGCATTCAATACTTTCACCGCCAACTTGATGTCGCTTTCCCCATTATCCCCATCGGTTGCATAGGCCGTACAAACACAACACTGCAGAAATACCAACAGGTACACCACACGGCGCAGCTCGATGAACATCGTTGTCATGATTGTCACTGTGGGTTGCTTGGATCCATGGTAACAAGGAAAAAGAGGAAAAGGAGAAAAGTAGACACACATTTAACACACAATGTAGTGGGTACACAGCAAAACAGAAAGAGAGAGGGAGTAACATCACAACATCAATCAAACACAACCAATGAGGGGAACACAACAATAAACCACTCACCCAATAAAACACACCCGGAGTTACACAGATATTGAAACAACACCTTGAATTTAGAAGAAGTGGAAAACAAATGGTATCAAAAACAATATGAAATAAACGTCTCTACACACACACTCCAATATCTTACTCGGTATTCATACACACAAAGTGTGTCTGTATTCTCATTATAATAAAATCATTGCCAGGCAGTTTGAACACCAAAAACACAGTGTACGCCCCGCAACAAACAATACCACAAATCATCAACAAAACAAAGAGACTGTACAATAATCAACACACACTACCAAACAAAAAAAACAAAGAAAGAAACCAATGCATCACCATAATATTTATACCAACACCACAATTGGAATCTAAAACCCACTCACCCACAACCATAACAAACATGACTGCATACATCACTGTAATACCACGCCACTCTTTACAAACAGAGGCAACACACACAATTACTCTCTCACACACACACATATTACCTCTTTATTTATCCTTATTACTATTATTTTATTTTTCCCTCAGAATGCCAGTTCGCCTCTTCTTCTCCCACAGCATTATCAGCAAAAAAAAACCAGTCAAACACACGTCCTTTACTCTATGGTGTGCATTAAGAGGGTACGATCAAACATATCCCCCCACCCCCACAAAAGACCCCACACCACACCACCACGTTTTTCTTTTTGTTCTTTCTGGCTTTATGTATGTTACTTCAATGGAACAGGCCATCAGGAGTAATACATAAATATACATAAATACAATTTTCTCATGTTATGGAAGTTTGTTGTGATGAACTTGATCAGTGTAATGCTATAACGTGGGATGCCGTGGCAAATCTTGTAGTTACTGTAGAACAACGGTGGTCTATGTTTACCAAATCAAACTCACTTTGTTGTTTGCTCATACAATTCTACGCTACTATCATTGCGGCAGAACTTCCAGTACCATTATCATCTTCATCTTCTAGTGTACTTAAAACTGATGCCTCATTATTAAAAGAAAGGTGTTTGCCATTTATAAATGATGCTACAGATATTTTAATTGATACCTTGAAAACTGATGTACCTCTTACTTGGAATGCTTCAGAGTTACAAGGAATGTGTAGAGCAGTACGACAATTAAATCGTTTTGAAGAGACTAGAAATTTATATCAAACAAGTTTTTATGGACGGAAAAGGTTTTGGAAACGTTCACCAGTATCATCTTTATTACCAGTGACAACAAAAACAACGACAAT
>NW_021639847.1:12954-13900 GCF_002087225.1 Trypanosoma theileri
AACTGAAAATTCACCCCTGGGGGGTGGGGCTGGGAAGGGCACCCGGGGACATAATATGTTCTTTTGCGGGTATTTCGGGTACGGCCATACTTGGCCGAATGCACCATATCCCGTCCGATTTGTGACGGTTAAGCGGCCACAGGCCTCGTTAGCACGGCGATCGGTTATGGTGCTGGAACCCGGGGTGCCGTACCCTCCTCAACTTTTTTTTTTTGCCAACATCATGGGGTAGGTACCGAGGACCCCTGATGCCAACCACGGCTCGCCTTTGGCAATGGGGGCTGTCCAATCGCGGCGCCCAGCTTACGCACTTCCATCCCTTCGGGGAAACCAAACATACTTCACACATTGTTGTGGTGGGGCAGGCGGTGGGGTGCCAACAAACCCAAATACCTATGGGGGATAATGTTCTTATTGTACACCGTTTTTCCTTTTCCGCATTTCCCATGGATTTCCTTTTCACACCACACATGGCAGTAGCGGAACGCCTTGACACCATCATGGTATATTTTGCCTTTATCATGAGGGAAGGGCTCACCCTCATGTTCTTTGTTCATGGTGCCGCGTGCCACCGAGTAAAAGGTGCGGTTGGATGGCCACACCATGTCACGAGGGAAACGGGGAAGGGTCATCTTCGCGGAATACCTTTCAAACCCATCTTACCCAGCGTTGAAGTGGGGAAACCGAGAGTTTTCCACTATTCCCAACCCCTCAGTTTATAAGTGAAACACCCCCGGGGGCAACCCCACCCATCTTCTTCTTGTTGCGCACAAGACGCTGTGACAAGTTGGCCGCCCGCCCTGGGTTGTGGGGGTTGTGTTCTCTCTTCTCCCTTCTTGGGGTGATGGATAAAAAAAAAAAAGAAAAGGGCAAAACCCGACAACGAGCCTCGAGCATTGCGCACGTAGACTGGTTGCCGGGTTTCATCCTTTCTTTTCCTCATCCT
>NW_021639847.1:15008-21887 GCF_002087225.1 Trypanosoma theileri
TCATTCGATAAGTGAAGCAACGTTCCGAGTGGTGGTATTTCATTTGTGCTTGCGC
This sequence comes from Trypanosoma theileri, assembly GCF_002087225.1. Taxonomy (NCBI): domain Eukaryota; phylum Euglenozoa; class Kinetoplastea; order Trypanosomatida; family Trypanosomatidae; genus Trypanosoma; species Trypanosoma theileri. The sequence goes on from NW_021639847.1 coordinate 15,064, forward strand.
TTCCACCTATACTACACCTCAGATGCCGCCGCACAGAGCCAGACTGGAGTCAAACTCAACAGGGTCTTTTCTTTTCCCGCTTAGCCCTTCAAGTCCGTTCCCCTCGACTGTCGTTTCGCCAGATGGTAACTCGGGACAGAGGGAATCTCATTAATCCATTCATGTGTGAACCCAATCGCACCCCATGGCAGTGGACTAGCGTAAAGGAGCCACACCTCCACTCCAGTCGCTCACACACATGTTGGTGGATATCACCACGCCGCCATTCATTGCACCCCACAGACGCCGCAGTGGAGTGGTCCAGCAACACAGAGTGTCCTTCCCACTCACAGTGTACACACACAAACACAGAATGAGAGTCTCACATGCTCATATCAGAGGGGCACTACGGTATTCACTAAAATGTACACCAAGTCACACACCTACAGAGAGAGGAAAAGAAAAACACAAGAAAAGAACAACAACAACAGGATACCAACAGCACACAAAGCACTCACAATACAATAATCACAGCTGCCACTCCCATCAGAGAAAAACATTCACACACACCAGCACATCAACTCAACCCCAAAAAGGAAAAAAAAGGAAAAAAAAGGAAAAAAAAAAAAAAAAAAAAAAAAAAAAAAAAAAAAAAACACAGACCCATTACGTGAAGCCGAAGCGGAACACTCTCAGTCCATCTCCCCGCAGGGTGCAGTTACTCAAGCAGGGTACACAACAAACAACACACACCACAATCTCAGTAATATCTTCGTGGCAATGCCGTGAGTGGCACCGCCGAGAGAGAAGGGGAGAACAAAGAAATGTGTTTTCATTACGTGGGCGGTGTGAGTAGTAACCCAAACACACAAAGGAACACACAACAGAGGGTCACACCCAAACACCTACAACCCACCAATCTTTATACCAAAATAAAAACGTAAAAAGAGAGTGACTGCATGAGGCAGACACAATAATAGAGCAAAAAAAAGAAAAAAAGAAATTCACTGCTGTCTGTAGCTACGATGCTGGGACACAGTCCAATCCACCCCAAGGTTAACAACGGAAAATCATTGTGTACTGAACGTGCCGTTCCCATATCTTTATTCTTGATGTCCGTGGAGCAGTTTGTATATAATGAAAAAAAAATCATTCCATAAAAATGAACACACAAGACACACAAGGTGTATCGGAAACGCAAAAGAGAAACACACAGCTGCACATAACGTGCAATGAAATTATAATGAAACACACACACAGTAGGGGAAAACAATAAAATGAAAACAAAACAAAAAGAAAGCCGTGATCACCATGTGAATATGTTCAGGAGGCAAGAACACAATTCCCAGCAGTAGGTGTGTGTGTGTGTGTCTTTCGTACAGGGCGAGCAGTGGGAATGATGCACACATGATGACAGTCCACACACACACAAAGAGAAGGAGGGCTGGTAGTGTGCGTGTTTGTGTGTCTTGAACCTCCTGCCATTCTTCACATTTCAGTCACAGCAATTAAAACACATCGGAATTGTATCCCATTCCCATGGGTAAAAGCAATAGTTAGTAATATCACGGAACACACACACACACATCACTGGGTGGACACAGTGAACGACGGCAAAACAGAACCCAGATAATAATGCGAACAAACAAAGAGGACACTCCCCTTACAAAATGATGGTTTGTCATGTGATGAGTACCATAGGGAGTCCAATAGATTTGTTCAGTAAAAAATACAAACAAGAGGTTTATCGAACTGAAAAAGAAAAACAAAAAAAACATTAAAATTCAATAAAAAGAACAGTGCCCTTACAATGCGCCCATGTCCACTCAAATATGGGTCAACTGTGCAACTGTGTCATGGGATCACCGATCAGCACACGAGAACACAACCCAGCACACACATCACAGCGAAAAGCAACAAGGGACTGTGCACCATTACTTGATTCCAACTTCGATCAACCTGTTTCGTGGCCCTTTTCACCAGTTCCTCTTCCCTGGTCTTCTCTTCTGCATCCCGTTTCTCCTTTTTTTCTTTTTCAGCCCTTACCCTGTCTGCCTGTTCTTTTCTTTTCTGCGCCTCAAGTCTCTCCTGTTCTTGCGCCTGCCTTGCTTTCTCTTCTTCCTGTTCCTGCGCCCCCGCCCTCTCTCTTCTTTCCTTCTCCTCCCGTCTCGCCCTTTCTACTTCATTCCTTTTCTCCAATTCCAGACGCTTCCTCACCTCTCCCTGTCTCTCACTCAATGGCCCCGTCATATTCCCAGCAATCTCTTTTCTTAATATCTCCAGAGGATCTTCCGCCGGTTTATTATGTTCCCACGGAAGGGGACGCTCATATCGCACCCTCTTCACCAAGGGAGTCACCGTATCATTCGCTTCACGGACCACCCCAATCGACCTGGAGACCGCTTCGCTAAGATTCAGAACCTTCCTCAACGCTGCTCTGCTTGAGGCCAACACCTCCCTGATATCCTCAACCTTGTTGGCGTCACTCACTTTTTTCCATTCCTTAATGATTTGATAAATAATCCCATCAAATGCATTAGCTGCCTCATCCATCGTATTAATAGCTTCATCTATCCTTCCCACAACCTTCTCCCTGGAATCGCCAGCTTTCTTAATTTCGATTGTTAATGGGACTTCCAGTTTAGTGAACCCGCTGGTTACTCGTTCCAAATCTCTCCCTAGTTGCTCCCTTTCCTCCGTCAGACACCCTGCATATTCTCGTTGAAGTACGTCATCGAAATACCACCGCTTTGCTTTAATACGCCCCACCTCGTCACGCAACTTATCGAGCGAAGACTGACAAATCCTTTGCACGTACGCCGCGAATTCGACCAACTCCACAGATTCCACGACTGTCTTCACCGTTGCTTGCACTTTCCCCTCAGCCTCCCTTACCTTTTTCTCCAGTCCATCCAACTTACTTACGTCATCTACACCACTGGGCATTCCACTAGACACCGTACTATTGACAACACCGACACTGTCATGCGCTGCCTTTGCAACATTTTTAATATTCACCTCGTTTGCCTCGCATTTTCTCACCCTCTCCTTCAACACATCCAGACAGGCACTTGCATTGACGAAGTAACCCAGCGCTTCGTCCCGCAACACGCTCAAGAAGCGATGCTTGGCGTTCACTTTATCCTCATAACCCTTATTATCACAGGCAGCATATGCCACACACACACAGCACTGCACAAGTACCAACAGGTACACCAAACGGCGCAGTTGGATAATCATCGTTGTCATGATTATCACTCCGTGTTACTTGGATCTATGGTAACAAGGAAGAAGAGGAGAAGGAGAAAAGAGACGCATATTTAACACACAAGGCAGACAGTGCACATCAACACACAGAAAGAGAGAGAGAGTACACATCACAACAGCAATCAAACAACACAACCCAATGAGGAGAGCAACAGTAAACCATTCACACACTACAGAGCCAGACGGGAGGCCAACACCGCAGGGCTCTATTCTCTCCACGCCTGGCCCCAATCGCACCCCATGGCAGTGGACCAGTGTCAAGAAACCACACCTCCACTCCAGTCGCTCACACACATGTTGGTGGATATCGCCACGCCGCCACTCAATGCACCCCACAGACGCCGTGGTGGAGTGGTCCAGCAACACAAAGTGTCCTTCCCACTCACAGTGTACACACACAAACACAGAATGAGAGTCTCACATGCTCATATCAGAGGGGCACTGCCGCATTCACTAAAATGTACACGGAGTCACACACCTACAGAGAGGAAAAGAAAAACACAAGAAAAGAACAACAACAACAGGATACCAACAGCACACAAAGCACTCACAATACAATAATCACAGTTGCCACTCCCATCAGAGAGAAACATTCACACACACCAGCACATCAACTCAACCCCAAAAAGAAAAAAAGCAGACCCATTACGTGAAGCCGAAGCGGACCAGTCTCACTCCACCTCCCCGCAGGCTGCAGTTACTCAAGCAAGCCACACAACAAACAACCACACCACAAGGGCAGAAATATGTTCGTGGTAATGCCGTGAGCGACACCACCGAGAGAGAAGGTGAGAACAAAGAAATGTGTTTTCATTACGTGGGCGGTGCGAGTAGCAACCCAAACACACAAAGGAACACACAACAGAGGGGCACACTCAAACACCTACAACCCACAAATCTTTATACCAAAATAAAAATGTAAAAAAAAAAGAGTGACTGCATGAGGCAGACACAATAATAGCGCAAAAAAAAGAAAAAAAGAAATTCATTACTGACTGTGGCTGCGATGCCTGGAGACAGTCCAATCCACTCCAAGGTCAACAACGGAAAATCATTCCGTACTGAACGTGCCGTGCCCATATCTTTTATTCTTGATGTCCCTGCAGCAGTTCAGCAGTTTGCAAATAATGAAAAAAAAAGAATCTTTCCATAGAAATGAACACACAAGATACACAAGGTGTATCGGAAACGAAAAGAGAGCAACACACAGATGCACATAACGTGCAATGAAATTATAATAAAAGACACACGCACACACAAGGAAAAAGAATAAAATGAAAACAAACAAAACAAAAAGAAAGCTGTGATCACCATGTAAATATGTTAATAAGGCAAGCAACACAATTCCCAGCAGTAGGTGTGTGTGTGTGTGTCTTTCGTACAGGGTGAGCAGTGGAAATGATGCACACATGATGACAGTCCACACACACACACAAAGAGAAGGAGGGTTGGTAGTGTGCGTGTTTGTGTGTCTTGAACATCCTTCCATTCTTCACATTTCAGTCACAGCAATTAAAACACATCGGAATTGTATCCCATTCCCATGGGTAAAAGCAATAGTTAGTAATATCACGGAACACACACACACACATCACTGGGTGGACACAGTGAACGACGGCAAAACAGAACCCAGATAATAATGCGAACAAACAAAGAGGACACTTGCCTCACAAAATGATGGTTTGTCATGTGTTGAGTACCACAGGGAGTCCAATAGATTTGTTCAGTAAAAAATACAAACAAGAGATTTGTCGTGCCGGAAGAGTAAAAGAATTCTGTTATCCAACCAAAAAGAAAAGTGCCCTTACAACGCGCCCATGTCCACCCAAACAAGAATTAACTGTGCAGCTGTGTCATGGGAACATCGATCAACACACGAGAGTGCATCCCAGCACACACATCACAGCGAAAGGCACCAAAGGTTCACGCAACAATGCCGGAGTGAAAGCTCCATCGCCCTTTGTCAGTTTCGCCTTCTCTTCCTCTGCCTTTTTTTGTTGCTCCTCAATCTTCCTCTCCTCCTCCTCCTCCTCGACCTCTTTCTGCTCCTTAATCTTCTTCTTCTCGTCCTCCTCAGCCTTTCGCTGCCCCTCAATCTTTTTCTTTTTCTCCTCTTCAGTTTTTTTCTGCTGTTCTTCTATCTTCTTTTTTTCTTCCGTGGCCTTCTTCTCCCTTTCCCTTTCCTCATTCTCCTCGGCCTGGATCGCCTCCGCAATACGATGCCTTTCCTCTTCCTCTCTCTTCTGTAGTTCATCCCTCACATCCATAACGATATCGTCCTTAAGTTTCTCTGCCTCTTTCTTTATTTTTTCTTTTTCCTGCGGGGCGCTGCTTTCATCCACTATTTCCTCCCGTTTTATAACTCCACCAACTGCAAACGTCCTCGGAACTGACGCAACCTTTGTTAATTTCACCCCACCTTCGTACGCTACTTTCCCGACCTCTTCTTTTTCTTTACGGACCGTTTCTCCACTCGCCGTGCTGCCTGAGCCCACTGTATTTAGCCTCTCCTCCAAATCCCCAAGTTTCGTTTTCACATTTTTCAATGCCGTTATCGCCTTCTTCAGTACACCAACCCCTTCCGACTTCATCGTATCGCCGTCCCACTTTTTCTGGAAAACCTCATCCTTGATAGTTTGTATTTTCTCCCATAGTTCAACACCGTTCTTTACGAGTCGTTCGCATTCCGTGTTATTATGTCTCACACCATCCGGACCCATCATAAAACTCCTGAGTCCCCCCACATCTTGTTCGAGTTTCTTTGCGACGTAATCCATGTTATCATATGATACGTGACAGGCCGTCCTCGCGGCCGTTAACCGTCCAACCGCCACTATTGCCGCCTCCATTGCCACATTCGCCGTTTCCTTTGTTGATCTGACCCTCTTAAGCAGTTCAACAACTTTATCACTGCCTGCATTCTCTTTTTTTTGACTAATCAGTTCATCAACCCCATTGGTATCCCTGACAGCTTTCTTGGCTTCCATAACACTCTCATTGCAGTACTTTATTTCACTCTCCAACAACGTCAAACAACTCTTCCCCTGCGCAAGCACTTCGTACGCATTATCCACTGTCCTTTGCAAAACGTTTTTCGCTATCTTGGCTTCTGCCTCGTCGCTGGTCTCTGCTTCCGCACGAACCACGCACACGCAGAAGTGCAGAAGTACCAATAGGTACACCACACCACGCAGTTGGACGAACATCGTTGTCATGATTGTCACTGTGAGTTGCTTGGGTCTATGGTAGCAAGGAAGAAGAGGAAAAGAAGAAAAGAGACGCATATTTAACACACACGGCAGACAGTGCACATCAACACACAGAAAGAGAGAGAGAGTACACATCACAACAGCAATCAAACAACACAACCCAATGAGGGGAACAACAATAAACCACTCACACAACAAAACACACCCGGAGTTACACAGATATTGAAACAACACCTTGAATTTAGAAGAAGTGGAAAACAAATGGTATCAAAACAATATTAAATAAACGTCTCTACACACACTCCAATATCTTACTCGGCATTCATACACACAAAGTGTGTCTGTATTCTCATTATAATAAAACCATTA
>NW_021639847.1:22101-24582 GCF_002087225.1 Trypanosoma theileri
GACTGCATACATCACTGTAATACCATGCCACTCTTTACAAACAGAGGCAACACACAATTACTCTCTCTCACACATATTACCTCTTTATTTATCCTTATTACTACTATTTTATTTTTCCCTCAGAATGCCAATTCACCTCCTCTTCTTCTCCCACTGCATTATCAGCAAAAAAAAAAATAAAAACACCCACCCAAACGGACACGTCCTTTACTCCATGGTGTGTATTAGGAGGGTAATATCAAACATATCCCCTTCCACCACACACCCAAAAAGGACCCCACACCACCCCCACGCTTATTCTTTCTGTTCTTCGTCTCTTTATGGATATTATTCCAATGGTACGGCTATCAGCCGTACACCGTAAAGCACCTAATTACTGACTTATGGGTGGCTCCGAAGAAGAAGATCCCTTGTTTTATAGGATCCTCAAGATCTTGTAATATGATTTTTTGTTGTAGCCCGTTCTCATTCGAGAGAACCAGTCTACGAGAAATCTGATCGAGTAAACTCCACCAGATCTCTCTACTCTCACTGTTCTTACCCTGAACCCGTCCTCAAGTCTCCTTTTGTTATTATATTTTGTTATTTTGGGTTTTTTATAATAGATTGACCTCAATGAACTCCTATTTATTTTATTGCTTCTTTGGTCGGCGGCAGACGCCTTGAGCTTACTCTTCTATCAGGGTTTCCATATTCGAGCTCGTCGCTGATTTTAGAGAGGTGGGAAGGTAAGCTACGTAAAGATTTATTGGTTGTGAAAACTCTGGCATAATGTAGTTCCGCTCCACCGCAATAAGGAACTGTGCTAACCGCTTAGAAAAACATAGTTTCTTCAGGGGTACATCATCAACTATCGCAAATTGAACTCGCATTGGCTGAATAGCAGGGCAACTCAAGAGATGCAGAGCTGTTTCTTCGCATTCGTCGCGTTGGCTGGTGTGCGCGCGAATAGGTTGATACCCGTGTCGTGACATTCGATGTAGAGTTAGGCCTGACTTACTCATACACACTGACGACTGCATGAGGGACAGACTAATGCCGAAAGGTCTCTTGTTTTCGTTGTTTTGTATCGTGCATTGGTGGAATTCGTTTTTTGTTGGCATTCCTTCTCCTTCATGGAATTTTCTGCAGTGGATTGCGAGGGAGGCTAGGTGGGCGTAGAACTTCTGGCATACTCCGCATTGGACTTTTTCACGGCTCTCTCACGCTCTGGTGGCGACGTATCTCGTTGGCGTTTTTGATTGCGTGGAAACGTTACCTGTATTGTTGCTGGCAGAATTGGAGTTCCAGGTGGATGTTTAAACTTTTTGTGGCAGGCGAGAGCTCCAATGTTGCCGAAGTCGCGGAGGCAGAATTCGCATCATAGTGAAGCAGGTTGGGGAATGAGTTGGGTGCGGGGTGCGTCTTTTTTGGGGTTCTCAGGATGTTTCGCTCTAATATGGGATTTAAGGCCTGTTTTAGATCGCGCTATCATATCACATTTGTCATAGGGAAATGCTGATTCTTCTGGTGGTATCGGTGGTTCGTCGGCTCGCAGGCGTTTTCTCTCTGGGACATGGCATGTGACATTGTGCATGTATCTAAGGTGGCGCGTTAATCCATTTTGAAGCGGAAATGTTCGTTTACATGTACTGCAGGCAAACAGGAGTGTTTTGCTATAGGCGAATTGGTCTGGGGTAACGTTGTAGCCGGAGGTGGGGGTTGTGAGGTTGTCGCAGGTTCTGGCGGGATGTCCGGCGGAGGTGGCTCATGGGGGAATTTGATCTTCCAGAGCGCGTCAGCTCTCTTGAACCCATGTGTTTGTTGACCATATGTACTACTGCGGTGTTCCTGCATGAGTATTGTGTCCCACATTCAGTGCAGGTGGCAGGGTCTGTTGCTTTGTTTAGTGCATAGTGCGGTCTTTTTTGGCTAGGTGGAACGGTGGGTGTCGGCGTGCTGACTTTTTGGGGATTACACCATCGACAACCAGGAGGAATATGGGTTTGTATCTTACGCAGCAACCAGCCATAGCGATGCGAAGCACCTGTGCGAAAACGTGCTAGGGCTGTTTCTTCTTCTCCAGTGAGTTCCGGGTTGTCTTTGGTGGTGTCCCAGGATCCAGTGATTTTTGATCTATGGGAGGGAGGGGGCGTGTCCTCTCCCTTAAGTATTCGTTTAGCGTGGGCTATTATATCTGTGATCCAAGTATCAGTTCTTTGTGGTAGTTCTGTAGCTTCTTTTTTGGCTTCTGTGTCGCATTTTTCATTTTTCACTACACCGCAGTGGCCAAAGATAAATTGTAGTCGTATGCGGGCCTTGCGACGTTGCACTTGAAGGATCAGGTTCCACAGGAGGCGTAGTAATGGGTCTTTTACGGTCAGTGGGCCTGTTTCCGGTGCCGTGAGAAGAGAGAGTGAGTCCGTGAAAATGGAGACCCTGCATGGCGTTGGATTATTTGCGGGAATTATTTTGAGGAGTCTCCGTAAACCTTCGTATAGC
>NW_021639847.1:26052-27932 GCF_002087225.1 Trypanosoma theileri
ATGCCTACTTTCCAAGAGACTGGAACAACGCCCGTACGGAGACTCTCGTTGAAGAGGGCAAGAGTCTCTGCTTTGGCACGAGGTCCCAAGTGTTGGAGTGCCTCGCCGTAGATACCGTCTGGACCTGCGGTTGTCCCTTTAGGAAGGAGACGCTGTGCCCATTCCTATTCTGCTGCAGTAATGGGTATGAATTCTGTATCGGTGACTGGAATGGGCGGTGGAGGGTAGGAATTAGGGTGACGTTGAGCTCGTCGTGAGTATAATCGGATAAGGTGCCTGGCTTTCTGATTTTATGTGAGTACCGTATTATTAATCTTTATCGCCGGGGTACTGAGGGGGCGTGGGGCGTGGATCCTCTTCAAAATGTTCCGACAGCAGCCGTCTGCCACGGCCATGTTATTACAGAGGGTTTTCCATCTCTTATGGGATGCTTGTCTTGGCATTTCTCTCCTGCGGGCTACGAGTCTGTCTCGGGAGACTGAGGGTTTACAATTGTGAATCTTCTTTTGGATTTCATCTAATTCGGGAGTCCAAAAAGGAGCAGTATCTCGACCTCCGCGTGGAACCGCCGCAGCTGTTGCGATACGGATGGCGGAGGTCAGTAGTCGTTCACTCTTGTGAACGCTCATTTTCTCCTTAAGGCGTTTGTTGCACTGTGCGTTTGACATTTGTCTAAAGCGAGACCATTTCGCTTTCTTCCATGCACAAATGGGGGCGCGAGGGCGTGGGAACCGCAGTGGTTCGTCATCATCTCCTACTGCTACGCCGAAGAGGGTGATGTAATGGTCGCTATCCGGGGAGAAGGATGCCGTCCAGGACTCCAGACGGCATTCGCGGGACAGTGTCACATCTGGCGCGGACGGACCGTGGCGTGTGCAATCTCCAGTGTTGTGAATATAACGTAATCATTATCTAGGCACCATTGTACTAGCACATCGTCGCGGGTATCAGGAGGGATCGCGCCATCCCATGCCATTGCATGCCCATTAGCATCTGCACCAATGAGGTGAGGTCCGCTTGTCGTCAAAAGCGCGTCTACTTGCGAGGTTGTGTATGTCCTACCCAGAGGGAAGAATATGCTGACGTCACTGTGAGCGCCAGACCTTCTGACATGTGGACCGTTGCATGGGGATGCCCAATGCTTGCAACTACGGTGAGTCCTACTTCTACTGGCAGATCTTCACGCACAAGAATCGAAACACCGCCTCCTTTAGAGGGGTGGGGCACTCCATGATGTTGGTAACCAGCGATTGTGAAACTCGACGCTTCCGCACAACATACTTCCTTCTCGCTTAGAAGGCAGAATGTCACATTCTCCTCAACAAGGGTTTTGTGGAGAGCAAGCCTCTTGGCTTGGATAAGTCCAGCTGAGTTGCACTGCATTCCACGCAGTGAAGGGCCGGGATTTTCCTCTACATCACCACTCAGCAGCAACCTGGTGTGGGTGATACTGCTGATAGTACGTGGACACGTGCCCCAGGACCTTCTTGGATATATTTCTGCCCCAGCACGACGCGGATGTTCCCGGTGCTGTATAACGCCGTAACCTAAGGGCCAACGAGTCTTCCGGAAGAAAAACGTCGCTGGCTCTTGGCTTCCTCCGACAATACGAAGTACTGGACCTTGGCACCACGTTGAGGCAGCCGGGCATTGCCAAGGACTTTTTGTTGTAAAAGATGAAATGATGAAACTCAGAAATGATCATCATACTATATGGAGTGAAATAAATGAACTATTTCGTATGTTACAAGAAGGTTTTAATGCTTTGCATGAGCAAAGTGATAAAATACAATACTCTATTACTGAAGAAAGTAAAGTAATAGCCTCACAGATTGCAGCAGATGTAGTGAATGATATGGTGCAACAAACTGTTTTTGATC
>NW_021639847.1:29466-30411 GCF_002087225.1 Trypanosoma theileri
TTAAAGAGTTGCGAGATCCTTGTGCGGACCCGAGTAGTGCACACTTTGATGTGGCACACCTTCCGAAAAAACACATGTAAGAGAGATATCTCAACTGTATATACGCATATTAAGCATAAACGGTTTTCCAAAGAGAATAAAACAAACAAACAAAATGCTCTGATCACTTTGCACCACCACCACCAATAACAGGAGCAGCTATTTTCTTTCTCTTGGTACCTTGGATATTATTTTTGGTACTCTATACTTCTGAAAAAAACAACTTTAATTTTATATACTTCACTCGGGTAACTCCTCTCATTGATGTTGTTGTTATTCGTAGAGAAAGTAAAAAATGAAAGAAATATATGTCCGCTAACCAGACTCTCGTGATTTGTTTAAATTATTTTTTGTATTCTACACTGGTGTCAAATCCCTCTTTCCCCCATTCACACCCCTCATGAGTAGCAGAGGTGTTAACTGAAAGAGATTTCGAAAATAACCTTTCCTTCCAAATATCATGTTAAATGAGGAGATATAATGTATAAGAAAAAAGAGAATTGGTTTGAATTACATGTAAACAAACCCAACCACGTAGCCTGTATATGTGTATAAAATCCAGGTGAAATTCTTTGTTTTTTTATATTAAACTTTGTATATTGAGATTTCACGCAACGCTATCAATTATTATTTGTTTTTAATTTGTTTTTCTACTGAACCGTGTCAATCTTTACAAACAGAATCAACACACAATTACTCACACACATATTACCTCTTTATTTATCCTTATTACTATTATTTTATTTTTTCCTCAGAATGCTGGTTCGCCGCCTCTTCCACAACAAAGGCAATGGAAAAAAAAAAATTGCAACCACCCCATGGGAGGCAGAGGCCCACAGCCAGAGCGCAACGCGCGGTGCCGCAAACAAAAGCGCAACCACCACCAGTACATGTAGAAAACACAAA
>NW_021639847.1:31842-46942 GCF_002087225.1 Trypanosoma theileri
TTTTCCTCATCCTCACTCTTCTTTTTCTCTCAAGTTCAAAGTCCCTGAGCATGATATTTCAGGCCTCAAGGTTCAGCGCCTCGGGACGTAAAGTGCCCCTCGAGCCCCGCCGAAGCGAAACATGCCGCTTACACAAACCCCACAGAGGCCGCAGTGGAGTGGTCCAGCAACACAAAGTGTCCTTCCCACTCACATTGCACATACACAATGACAGTCTCACATGCTCATGTCAGAGAGGCACTGCCGCATTCACTAAAATGTACACGGAGTCACACACCTACAGAGAGGAAAAGAAAAACACAAGAAAAGAACAACAACAACAGGATACCAACAGCACACAAAGCACTCACAATACAATAATCACAGTTGCCACTCCCATCAGAGAGAAACATTCACACACACCAGCACATCAACTCAACCCCAAAAAGAAAAAAAGCAGACCCATTACGTGAAGCCGAAGCGGAACAGTCTCACTCCACATCCCCGCAGGCTGCAGTTACTCAAGCAAGCCACACAACAAACAACCACACCACAAGGGCAGAAATATGTTTGTGGCAATGCCGTGAGTGACAACACCGAGAGAGAAGCCGAGAACAAAGAAATGCGTTTTCATAACGTGGGCGGTGCGAGTAGCAACCCAAACACACAAAGGAACACACAACATGGAGACACACTCAAACACCTACAACCCACCGATCTCTATACCAAAATAAAAATGCAAAAAAAAAGAGTGACTGCGTGAGGCAGACACAATAATAGAGCAAAAGAAAAAAAAAAAAAAAGAAATTCATTACTTACTGTGACTGCGATGCCTGGAGACAGTCCAATCCACTCCAAGGTCAACAACGGAAAATCATTCCGTACTGAACGTGCCGTGCCCATATCTTTTATTCTTGATGTCCCTGCAGCAGTTCAGCAGTTTGCAAATAATGAAAAAAAAAGAATCTTTCCATAGAAATGAACACACAAGATACACAAGGTGTATCGGAAACGAAAAGAGAGCAACACACAGATGCACATAACGTGCAATGAAATTATAATAAAAGACACACGCACACACAAGGAAAAAGAATAAAATGAAAACAAACAAAACAAAAAGAAAGCTGTGATCACCATGTAAATATGTTAATAAGGCAAGCAACACAATTCACTGCAGTATGTGTGTGTGTGTGTCTTTCGTACAGGGTGAGCAGTGGAAATGATGCACACATGATGACAGTCCACACACACACACAAAGAGAAGGAGGGTTGGTAGTGTGCGTGTTTGTGTGTCTTGAACATCCTTCCATTCTTCACATTTCAGCAGTCACAGCAATTCAAACACACTGGGACTGTATCCCATTCCCATGGGTAAAAGCAATGGTTATTAATATCACGGAACCCACACACATCACCAGGAGGACACAGTGAATGGCGGCACAGCAGAACCCAGATAATAATGCGAACAAACAAAGAGGACACCTGCCTCACAAAATGATGGTTTGTCATGTGATGAGTGTCATAGGGAGTCCAACAGATGTGTTCAGTTAAAAATGCAAACAAGAGATTTACCAAAGTGAAAAAAAAACGGCTGATATTCAACCAAAAAGAACAGTGCTCTTAAAAAGTATCCATGTCCACTCAAACAAAGGTTAACTGTGCATCTGTGTCATGGGAACACCGATCAGCACACGAGAGTGCAGCCCAACACACACAACAGAATCAACGTTAAGGGACTGTGCACCAATGCTGGACTGTGGGTGCCGTCCTCCTTTTGTTTTGTCTGCGCCCCACTGGAATTTCTCTCCAACTCTGCCATGACTGTTTTTGCCTTCTCCTCCTCCTCCTTTTGTTTGATCTGCGCTTCTTTGGCCTTTCTCTCCAACTCCTCTTTGGCTTTTCTTGCCATTTCCTCAGCGACTCTCTCCCGCTCTTCTTTTTCTCTCCTCCCCTCTTCAGCTTTTCTTTCCATTTCCCTAGCCAGCCTTTCCTGTCTTTCTATTTCTCTCTTCGCTTTTTCTTCAGCCAGTCTCTTCATTTCTGTTGTACGTCGAATCTCATCTTCCACCGCTTTCGTCACCCTCTCTTTGACATCCGCAATTGCATTTTCCTTAACTGTCTCCGTAATATCCGTTCCCCTGAAATCCACGACTTGTTGTAACTCATCCTTGCTTGAGTCCACAACTTTCTTTATTTCTTCTTTGATCTGCTTGTGTTCCTGAACCATTTCCTCCTCCTTGAGTCTCAGTGTAATATTTTCGAGTTCCCCCGTTGCTGTTACCATTGCTTTCTCCGAATGCCGTGCCTGGTCCGTTGCAACCCCCTCCGTGCGCACACTCAATAGATCCAAAACACTGAAATTTCCTTTGAGGAAAGATAACTCATCGTATATCTTTTTACTCTTTTCATCAAGCTGTATTCTGTCGGCAGATCCGTGTACCACATCCCTTGGTACATATGCAAAAGCCTCCCTCGCGTCACCGAGTTTCCCCACGACTTCATCCAAGTTACCACGCGAAACAGAACATGCACTCTGTGCCCTTTTTGTTTCTTCGACCGATATTATTGTATCTTTAACCGCATCCACGGTCTTTTGTATTGCTGCTTCTGCTTTATGCAACGATTCTTCTATCTCTTCCTTGCTGGCACCTGATTTGATAACGATGCTCTCACCGGACCCCGCAGGCATGGTTTTCTCCTTTATTTCTTTAATATGTTTTTCCACTTCCGCGGCAGACTCCTTTGCACGCAACGAATTATTACCGGATAAATACACCTTTTCCTCCCATACCGAATAACATCCCCTTCCATCCGCAAGCAACGTGTCCGCACGACCCAACCACTCCTTCATCTTTTTTTCCATCAGTGCAATATCCTTTTTTTCCTGGACCAAGGCATCGTCTTCATTCCCAATGGAGTGCACCCCACACACACAGCACTGCAGAAGTACCAACAGGTACAGCACACCACGCAGTTGGACGAACATCGTTGTAACAATTGTCACTCTGGGTTGCTTGGATCTGTGGTAGCAAGGAAGAAGAGGAAAAGAAGAAAAGTAGACGCACATTTAACATATCGAGAAACAACAGCAACACAGAAAGAAAGAGAGAGTACACATCACAACAGCAATCAAACACAACCAATGAGGGGAACAACATCAAACCACTCACACAACAAAACACACCCAGAGTTACACAGATATTGAAACAACACCTTGAATTTAGAAGAAGTGGAAAACCAATGGTATCAAAACAATATTGAATAAACGTCTCTACACACACTCCAATATCTTACTCGGCATTCATACACAAACAAAGTGTCTGTATTCTCATTATAATAAAATCATTACCAGGCAGTTTGAACACCAAAACCCACCAAAAACACAGTGTGTACGCCCGGCAACATACAAAAACAATACCACAAATCATCAGCAAAACAAAGAGACTGTACAATAATCAACACACCTCCAAACAGAAAAAGAAAAGACACCAATGCGTCACCATAATATTTATACCAACACACCACAATTGGAATCTAAAACCCACTCACTCACAACCATAACAAAAATGACTGCACACACCACTGTAATACCATGTCACTCTTTACAAACAGAATCAACACACAATTACTCTCTCACACACACACATTACCCCTTTATTTATCCTTATTACTATTATTTTATTTTTTCACTCAGAATGCCAGTTCGCCTCTTCTTCTCCCACACCAATTATCAGCAAAAAAAAAATACATCCACTCAAATACACACATCTTTTACACCATGGTGTGTATTAGGAGGGTACGATCAAACATATCCCCCACCCCAAAAGGACTCCACACCACACCACCACGTTTTATTTTTGTTCTTCGTGGCTTTATGGATGTTACTCCAATAGAACGGGCCATCAAGAGTAATACATAAATATACATAAATACAATTTGTTTTTATATTATTTTTTTACTACCGTTGGACATGGGGAGTGCGCATTGGTAATGAAATTACAATGGATCTCGTAGGTGGCAGAACATGGATTCTTCTCGCATCTCTGAGTCGTCCCAACAGCTAAATCTAATTTCCGCCACTGGAGGGCATAGTTGTTACTATCTCTGGGGTCGCTGCCACTCCTTTTTTTAGCAGCATTCACACTAAAGTGCAATATGTAAAAGAAACTGCTGCTGACGGTACGCTGATACGCACTCCAGGATCTTCTTGGATAAAGTTTTGTCCCAGTACGACTCTGCTGATCCCGGTGCTGTATGACGTTTGTAGCTTATGCACCCGTAAACTCTCAAGAAGAAAATTTGCTGGCCCATGGCATTCCTCAAAATAATAGAGGATAATGGGCACCGGTGTTGTGTTCGATGTTCAAAAACCGTCGTTAGAAAAGCGTGCAATCGCCGGGAGTCGAACCCGGGTCTTCCGCTTGGAAGGCGGAAATCTTAGCCGTTGGACCACGATTGCTGTTGATGGAATTTAATTTGGTCTTATACACGTTTAAGTGGTTTATAGAAGAATTACTTGAATATCAAATTCGTTTTTTTTTTTTTTTTTTAATGGTTTTTCGGCGTTTCTTGATATTGGGTTTTGGGGAATGGTTTCATTACCTTGCCGTAAAGTTTTATGGATGAGCAATCCGGGTTATATATTATTTTAGCAAATTCGTCTGCACAGCATCTTTTCCCAGATTCCATATTGGTATCATGTATTGGGTGTTATGATGCAGAAATGTGGCATCTGATGGTGGCGGATGCGTCTTGAAACAATTGAACCTTTCGTACTTCTAGAAGTTAGGTAAATCAAAAATAATTTTACAACCTTTTATTTCCCATCACCCAGGGTTAATCGAGAGGTGAGGGATGCATTTTGCTCCCAAGGTACGGGTTAAGAAAGAAGATTCTTCACGTTTACCCAGCGGCGCCGATAACCTCTCAGCCATTCCGATGTCAGATGCGATGTTTCTCTCTATATTTCTTTCTGGCTTCTAATACCCCAAAGTCTCTGCAAAGTTGTTTATTTTTTTTCTTGGAAATTAGGCCGGTTAGCCTTCTACTATGGAAATGGGGTCCGGGAGAACTATGATATTTAAGTAGCTACCAAATCAAAATCTCCAAAAGCCACATCGAAAAAAAATAATGCGTTCTTTGACCAATTGGGGGGGGGTGGCGTGCCAACCAATTGATCGCAAGAAATTCTTTAGGGAGTGCTACATCTGGTGTTGAGGTGTCTTATCTGCCTGCGAATTGTATCCGTTCTCTAATGTTTGCATCTTGGTAGTCATTATCGACACGCCGTGGCGCAACTATGTCAGTGGTTCTGGGTTGACGCCTGCGCCTTTTAACCGAGGTCCACCTTTGCAGAGCAGCCCTTTTAAATGGATGTAAGCGTAGCATTTGGGTTTTAGGGGAGGGAAGGTGGACTGATGAATTTGCAACTTTTAGTGCAGACTCCTAGTGGGTTTTTTTCGTTCGCAAGCCCAACTCCATTCATAGGCATCTGTTCTGTCTTTATTCCAAACCTTTATTGTATGGGAATGGAAAACGCTGCCCATGTGGTTTAGGTTAGAAATCCCTTTCTGTTAGAACTTAGAAAGAGGAAAAGCAGAATCCTGAGTGGGAGAGATATATTTTTCACCCTTCAACTAAAAAACAATCTCTTCTTTATCAAATTTCTCAGAAGGTACAAGGAGATTTACCTGTATTATTCTCTCTTTCTTTCATTTTGGAAACTGCAAAAAAGAATGATTATTCCCGTCTATATCATGGCTAAATATAAACTTGATGCGGATAATAGAGCTGAAAGTAAGGTAACGGCCATCTCCATAACACACATCACACCACCTGATACCGACGGATGTATTGGGCCATTGGCGAATGACACGCCAAAGGAAAGACTGTTCCTAACAATTGGCTTAAACCAATGGTACGAAAGAAAAAAAAACAATGAGTTAGCACTTCTGTGCAGTCATTACAGTCAAGGCATTGAAAATGAAAACCTTAACTCCCCCAAATATTTTTTTTGCTGTTTCTCTGTAAAAAAGAAAAAAATAGTTTTTTTCTGTCTTTGAGTGGGTTCTGGGACTCATTCTGGGGAATAGGGACGGGGGTTGGGGTTAATCTGATTGAAGCGGATAGGTAAAGAGTAGTGCGATGGGAAAAAAAAAGGGAATGTAATCGCGGTGCATGTTTGAAAAGAAAAAGGTAGTACACCGACCCAGCAAGAAGCACCCACCCAGGCAGCAAGTCGCACCAGAAACCAGCCCTCGAAGAAAATTGCAGGATAAGGACGTCTCTTAAAACTGTCGCCAAGAAAGAGAATTTATACCCCATCCCGGACCACCAAGCAGTCTGGAAAAACCAAAGGATAACATTAAAAAAAAAATTTTTTTTTCCTTCCATTTTCTAGAGGCTTTTTTGCAAAAAGCGGTGAAAGCAACTAGCCGGTCCCTTATCCGGCTACTGGTTTTACGCTGCCGGCGTCCTCATAAACGTTTTCTTTTGGAATTTTCAATCCGTTTAACCATTGTGGTGGGTTTCATCCTTCTCGCTCTGACTGGGTTTTGGCTCTCGGGTTTCCTCAGGTTACCGCCGGCAACCAAGAATCTTTCCAAGGGAAACAGCCCCTAGAAAACCAAGTCAAATTTCTTGACCCATGAACTATATACGAATGCCACACTTTACTGCCACCTGAATTTTAGTAGGGTAGGCCGGTGTTCCGGGATACAGCGTGAAAAATAAAATAGAGGGACCGCATCGATCCCATTCCCAACCTTTAGAAAGAATAAAAAGGTTTTTGTGCCATGACTTTGGCAATCTTTTTACACACTTTTTTAACCTCTTAAAGTTGATCGTTTGCCACAACTCGGGCATGTGGCTCGATTTAAGGCAGCGGTGGGATCATCCCTGGCGCCCTACAACGGCAAATGTGCCAGGTATTTTTTTCTCCCTTAAAACAGAAAAAAAGCAAATTCACTTAGGAGCATGCAAACTAAGCGAAGGTTTGGAAATGCTGGGGTAGGGAGAAAAAAATGGCATTGAACTTTTGTACTGGTGGGCTTTGGGTGAAATAATGGCATTATCTTTTTTCTTTTTTCAAAAATTTTACATCCCAAGCCAGGAAGCTAGTAAAAACATATCGTCACTCTTTGATTGACGTCCGCCCCTATTTTCAAAGGCTGCGGCGGCGTTGGCGATGCTAATAAACCAAAAAACACAGAAGAAATGAAGGAAAAAAAAGCAATTCCGCATTCCACCCCTCTCGAATGCCGGCAAAACCTCCTGTCTTTTTTTTTTGTTTTTGTGGGGGCTTTGCCCGAAATAGATGGTGATCGGTGTGAAACCGCGTCTGGCCCGTCTGCCCTTGGCGAAATCTTTTCTTACCCTAGCGCTTGAATGGCGGGGTGCCGGGCCAACCACGATGCCTTTGTATTTTTTCCAACCTTTCCAGCCGCCCCCACTTTACACCAAGGAGGAAACGTGTAAAGAGGCATCAGCCGACCCACGCGAGCGCCTGGTTTTCTTCAAATCAAGTGGTGTTTTCTTTTTTCTTAGCTTCATTCAATGATCGTGCATTTCATTTACCCACCGTTTTTTTTTTTTCTTGAATTAGCGATGTGACGCGGGGTTTCGCCACCACAAAGTAGCACGAGCCAAAGGTCCAATCGAAACACGGCAAGTGCAGATTGTTCTGGGGTTAACGGCGGTTGGTCAATCCCATTTTGTGGGCATCCATATCTCTTTTGGCATCTTTCAATGCTGCGTTTTACGCCGCTGCGGGCGGCCTGCTCTCTAACGGGGGTAATTTTCTTTGTTTTTATCATCGAGTGCTTAAAACAGATCTGCCGATACACGGCCGCCATTTTATTTTATTTTTATTATTTTTTTTTAGCGAGGAAAACCAAAATGGAGTTCCCCATTGGCTTTTTTTTCTTTTCTTCGTGGCTTTATGGATGTTACTCCAATGGCGCAATCCATCAACAGCAATACATATATATATATATAAAGATATATGTATATAATTTTTATTTATTAATTTATTTTTCTTTTTTTATTGTATTTTATTACCATTGCGCAGTGGAAGTACGCATTGGTAATGAAATTACAATGGATCTCTTAGGTGGCAGAACATGGATTTTTTTCGCCTCTCTGAGTTTCCTCAGCGGCTGATCTAATTTCCCCCACTAGAGGACATAATTGTTACTATCTCTAGGGTCCGTGCCACTCCCTTTTTTAGCAGCATTCACACTAAAGTGAATCATGTAAAAGAAAACTGCTGCTGATGGTACGCTGATACGCGTCACAGGATCCTCTTGGATAAAGTTTTGTCCCAGTACGACTCTGCTTGCCCCGTTGCTGTATGACGTTTTTAGCTTATGAACCCGTAAACTCTCAAGAAAGAGAATTTGCTGGCCCATGGCATCCCTCAAAATAATAGGGGATAATGGACATCGGCTCCAACTCTCGATGGCCAAACGCCACCAAGGGGATAGCATTCCCAAAGATCGCATGTATTGAAAAGAAAAAATAAAAAGAATTTGGTTTTTAAGGAGACCACCTCCTTCAAAATATATTGTGAATGTTTTTAGTTTCCTTGAATAAATTCAACTACTTAACCTTGGCACCACGATAAGGTAGAACATCCTTACCAAGGTCATTGGCTGTTCAAAGACCGGTCGCTGAGACACGGAGCACAAATTAGTTTATTTTTATATTGACTTCAATTTCAGATCTTGTGAAGCCAATTGGCCGACTACAAGCCCATAAAGAAAAAAAAAGAGAAACCAAGAAGGTTCTTGGAAGGGACGAGCGTTTAAAGCACATCACCCATATGCCAAAACCGTTTTGACAAGAGGAGGGGGCGAACTAAAATCAGAGAATACCGCCAAGGTACTTACAAACGAAATTTCTGGGCAAGCAGTTGTTGCAGGTGTAATTTTAATTTCTCTTTAGAGGGCTCCCCACGTGATGGTGTTTACCGTTTGATTCCTGTGGACTTTCGGCGGGCCATCCGAACCCCAACGACGACAAAACTTTTCAGGTTTTCTTCCCTCAGAAGTTTGAAAACACCCTTTGCCTAATATTGTTCTCCATTCTGGGAAGGAAATTTGAGTGTGTTTGTCTTTTCAGTTGTGGGTGGGTAAAGAGAATGTTTTGCATGAATGCGTTTGGGAATCGCCACGGCTTTCCCTATTCTTTTGTGGGTTGAAAGAAAAAAGAACCCAAAGCCTGCATTTATCACGTTTTTACGCTTGAGGGGTCTATAAATGGCGATGGACTTTTTGATATTCGTTGGACTCTCTTGCCGCGGCTGGAAGGATATTGAGAAATGCCTAAAACCCTTTCCTTGTCGGGGCGGTGGGGAACCCGCAATGGAAGCGACACGGGGCATTGAACTCGCCCAATCTGGTTTTATAAGTCTTTTCCACAGTCTCCAGAATGGCAGAAACGAATTCTTAAGCGCAAGGTTCGGCGGGCGAATGGTCATGGTTAAAAAGGAATTTTTATGTGGGTCTCTGCTCTGTCACTTTGGTTGGGGTTGCTGTCGTGAGGGTCGCTGGAAATTATGTTATTCTGGATCCAATGGCATATCACAGGATTCAAAACTATACTTGTAAGATCCAACGGTGCAATTTATACTAGCTTTTTTCTTTAATTTCAACAGTGCCATCGATAATGACTATAAAGCGAGCCTTTAATTCATTAAAAACCTCGCCGTTGATACTGGTCTTGTCAAAGGGGCGGTGTGCTAATTAGGAATTTTTCTTGTGGTATTTTTTCTTACACGCCAGACTACTGATTATGGAATTTCTACTTTGATAGATGCGTTTTCATACATATATGATGAAAGGGTGAGACACTAAGGGTTTTGCGAGATCAAAGAGCATATCAGCGGTAGCGTATGGGAGTTTTGGTTTACACATGCTCTTTTTTGCGCGTAGGTGAGCTTTTGTGTATTTTTTTTTCTTTAGACATCTCGTTAGGGAATGATGTTTGTGGGTAGATTCCTTCTTACGAAATGGCAGATTTCATCTCGATCAAAGAGAAAATATTCAGAAGCATGCGCGCTGTGTTCACAAAAATCTTCTTCGCTTTAGTCATGTTGCATGTTATCTAAACGGAGCCCCGCGAGCCAACCTTTATTAGAAAACTTTGCGGCCCCATTTCTGATTAAAGCTAATTAGTTTAAGTAGGTGTTTTTTTGGACTCAATATGTTTTAGATTCGGTTGTCGGCCAGGGTGGGTAGGAAGCGATTTGGCTCGGGGCATAAGGGACGCATTGCTTTATTGGCGGTCGTGCGCCAAGGGGTTGCCCCACACCCCCTCCATTTTTTTTTTTGTCAAGCCTTAACTCCGTCTATTCTTTGCGGTGAGTGTGTGCAAGTTAAGGAATGAGAGAACGATGCGGCTTTCCTTTTTGATTCTTTTTGGTGGTTGTTGTTGGGTTTGGTGCGCTTTGGCGGTTTGTGGAGGGTTTCCGTGGCGGGGAAAAAAAAAAAACAACCACCGCGGCCCGCGCGGAACGCCCCATGGGAGTTTCCATCCTTTATTTCTTTTGTTCCCGGCCTGTTCCCCTTTTGCACCCGTTCCCTCTGGAATTTACTCCTGCCATCTTTTCTTCCTACCCCTTTCTTTCTGGCTGCCGGCAGGGTGTGGGTTCGGGGAAAAGTGAAGCGAACAGCTTTTTCCCAAGCAATTGCCAGAGGCAAGAAACGGGCCCCTGGAAACTTTTCAAAAGCACGGGCGCTTTACAAGAGGGAAAATTCAAGATAAAACGCCAACAAGGTACTAAAAGCTTTTTGAAGATTCACCCCCAAAAAAGAAGCCGCCTGTGGCGTGTTAGCGTCGGCCGGGCGATCGTTGGAGAAGGGCGGGCAATTTCTCCCAGAAATGTATTTCAGGAGTGTTTTTCCCATAAAGCGGGGTGAGGAATTGGGATAATGCGCGGGTGCCTTTTGATCTGCTGATTCTTTGAATGTGCTGGACCAAAGGCCCCCACATTAAAACCCAATAAAGCTCGCAACGATCCTTTCTGGGTGGTGTGCTTTAATTGGAATGGAATTCCCCGCAGCTTCATCAAGCGTTTTATCCAACAAAATGGGTTCCTCGTTACCCTTCTCTTGTGGGACATGTTGCCGTAGATAAAGAAAAATAGTAACTAAAAAATGGGACCATTTGGTATTAATTAACGAAAATTGCGCTACAATAGCAAGAATATTGAAAATAATTCCGTAAAAATTACAGTTTTTCTTGAAGTCGTCAACAGTGTGAAAGGGAAAGAGAATGGCGCCAGGTAATACGGAAAGTCTCAAAGCCAAACATTTTGCAGCAGACAATTCCTCACCCAGCGTCGTTGTAGGACCCTTTGCGTTTCTTTGATGCAGTGTGGTGCCAACTCTTTTTTTTTTTTGAAAGCTGAAGAACTGCACGTTTTCTGCACCTGCACTTGTTCTTTGGTGACGCTTCTTTTATATTTCGCCATGGAAAGTTTGATGTATGGATTACACATGCTAAATAAGGAAAAGAGAAACACGATTGGCGCAAGGAATGCCAAAAACGAAAAGAGAGAATAAACCGGTTAAAGTTCGCTGGATGGAGAAAGCGTTGGAGTCATGATAACCACGGCTCCGCAACCATAAAATCCCCAGTTGTGGGTCGATTTCTTTGATGATATAATTACGTTTGGTCATACCAAAAGGGTTGTTGCGGCAAAGAAAAAGCACGAGACAGAAGGATCACCGCGGCGCCCCCGCCACCCGCACGCGCCCCCGGCACGGGGAAACCCGAAAAAACCACTGGAAACCCCCGAGGGCACACCAAAGCCTTAAAGATCTTCAGAAATTTGGCGATTCCCACGGGTTTGCCTCTGGGGCTTCGGGCGTTGTTGTTGGGTTGCGTTGTTTTCGTTTGGGGTGTGGCCTGCGGCAAATTGTTCCCCAACGGCTCTACGCAGAGGAAATTTTTTTTTGCGTACAAACGTGGCTGGTGACGATGGTAGCCCCACCAAAGAATAGGAAAACGGAACGGGGTTTCCATTTTATGTGGGCCTTGTTGTTTTTTTGTTCGGCTCTTCTTCGGCCCCGCCCCGCCAAAACGCCCCAAGGCACGAGGTTCCTAAGAGGCCAACGGTTAAAAGCGGTACACTTTTCAATGCTGCCACAGGGTGGGCGGCTCTACCGGCATCTTGGGGGTTCTCGCCGCACCAGCGGTGCTGGAACAAGTGTTGTATTAAAAGATGGTGGGGCCATCTTGGGTTTCTTCTTTAGCCTACTTCGTTTCACGGGCTATTGTTTTTGGTTTCCGCGCATTTTCGCCAGAGGCCAAACCGAACTTCTTCTGGAAAACTTCTTTATGTAAGAAAACTAAAACTTTGCTGAGGATAGGGCCTTAAAGAGTCAATATTTTTTTTACAGAGGCATTCTTTTCAAATGCTTCCCGAGTGGCGATGGAAAGTGGTAGCGCCCCGAAATTTCTAGGGGGAATCCCGGAGCCAGCAACCCATTCATAAGAAAAACGTTTTAGCCTTTCCAAAGAAGGAAGCTGGGGCATCCGTATCAAAAAAACTCTGGGAAACGGAGAAAAAAAAGGTTTATTCAATCCTCCTTGGGTCTGCGCTGGCTTGCTGTTTCTGGCGAGGCTCTCTCCGGTTTGAGGAGGCTTGCTCGTATTTAAGAAACGTCCAACGTTTCGCCGAGAGATGCGTGACGGCGCCCAACCGTCTTTTTTTTTTTTAATCTGGGGAGAGGAACATGTTACGCTGCAATGCGCCCCACCGCCAAAAGGCCAGAGAAGAAAAAAAAATGTTTAAAAATTAACTCTGGCGGTCCCAATAAATAAGAATGGGAATAAGCGTTGGGGAAGTTGTTCTGAAGGGGCGCGTTCGCTGATAGTTTTCTGCGGTCGCGCTGTCGGAAACACCCTATAAAGGAGAGAAAGAAGGAAAAAATGGGATATAATAGGAGAAAATGGAAAAAAATTAATGACATAAATAAGCTTTGCAAATACCATTTAAAACATGGGAAGGGAGGATGTGGTTCTGTTCATTATAACCGGCATCCAAATGCCAATGTCGCTGATGGGCCCCTTCCCACACACACTCGCAAGCCAAACTCTATCCCCAATTCAGAAAAAGTGAAAACTTTTACTCATGTGATAACCCATTCACAGAGTTGTCATGTAACCACTCCGGACGCGTTAGCAATACTAAGGGGAATACCCGCGGCAACCCGCTATGGCCAGAAAGAAGGAATTAAAAGTTATTTTTTAAGCGGTGCCTTGCGATAGGACGTTCTTTATTTCGATGGGCAATACGTTGGGGAACGCAGCCGTTGAATGCCAATAAGATAATGTGAACATCCCGATTTTCCACTTGCACGATTGTAGGCGCTCTGGAATTTTCAACAACTTCCGGTTTTCTTTTACTCCCCCACGAATCTGGAAAAAGCAAAGCGTACCATCTGTGAAGAGGCACGCCTGCAATAAACCTCTCCGCCAAGCCCCCGAGGGTTTCGGCGGAGCCTAACTCGTTTTTAAGCATTCTAGAGAATAAAGCAATTTTGGCACCGGCTCTCAAAGGGAAAAGATTCGCTTGTAAATGGGTGGGTTTTTTTTCCCCTGTTCAAAGTGGGGAAGGCCCGCTGCACCCTCTTATAGAAAAAAGAAATGTGTCGTCAGTTGCACTTCTAAAACAAAAGCGACAGAGAAAAAAAAAAACAGATGTTTTCACTTTTATTTTAATCACTCTCTAAAACAAACGATAAAGGTACAGAACAAAAGAGAATAACATACTTTTTACTTAACCCCACGAAATTTAAGAGATGAAGAACAGAAACCGCTTAGTAAGAAGGAAAAAAAAAATTATACTTGGCAAACCTTTGAAATCCAGTAGCCCATTATCGTTTTGCAACTCTTCTTGCATTGGAGTATCATTTTCTCTTATCTCAACATTTCTTTGTGTTTTCTTGGGAATTGCACGTTTCAAATCCAGACTTCTAGAGAGAAATAGGGCTGCGAGACTCTCCACTGTAACACCGCTGCCTCCGAAACGTGGCAGTAGCTGATGTCACAAAATGTATAGTTTCAGTGTAAACCTTACAAACTTTTGCTAAATCCGTAACACCGAACACGGTGCTATCTGCATTGCTGGGTCGGGAAGGAAAAAAGTTGCCGCACTCATATAGGCAAACTCCGCTAGGCCAAATAAATAGAACAATCCCAAAAATGAGTCAACACTTTCTAGGATTATCAAATAGATAAAGAAAATGATAAAATGATACCTTCAAAGGTGGATCGGCTTCATTTGGAATCATCCTCATTTTTACTTTTGGGACCGAGCAACCCGTTATAAACGTTTAAAGGAAAAGTTTTTACTCTATGATCGAGCATGGGACGACTGCAAAGAAGGCTTCAAGAAAAGCAGCCGACACAATCAAAACCTCTACTCCAAGGAGATCTTTCTCGGCCTCTGGAATGGTGTAAAATTCTCACACGCTAACTTTCCAATGGTTTCAACCCAAATAATGGTCTAAATTTTGCTGAACTGGCGGGCAGCATCGGGAAAACAAGACGATTTTAAAGCCATTGGATGCTCCAGAAGGGAACTTGGTCTTGCCCAAGAGCCGGTGTAGTAATCATTCATGGGTTCCAGAACTTGTGGTGGAAGTTAACGCCTGGAACAAACGAATTTCCTCAAGGAGGTTTTCAAGACGCATACTTATGGCAAAAATGGCATGGCCAACGTGGGCAAAAGCAAAACGGACTCCTCTGCCTGCCGGGTTGCGTGCCAAATTTGCACCTCTCTTGATAGAGTCCTCTGGCCCCTTGTAATCTGGCAAAAATGCGTTTTTTCTCATTGTTCTCGAGGGTCTACAGGAGCCTCGTCTACCGCAGCAAAGGCGCCAAATGCTTGACATGGTAAGAATCTTTGTCAGAAATTTGCAGAAAAGAAAGTACGCGAAATTAACCACGTGTTAAGTACGGAAAATTTGGACCAGCGACCCAAACTGATCCAAAAGGTAGAAAAAATATTTCTTTTTCTTCCAATTCTTTGGAAAACAGATTTATCCTATCCATTGCTTCCCTGGAAGGGAATTGTGGCTGTTTCACGCCCTTACCGCGTTGCAAGTTTCTT
>NW_021639847.1:47632-48296 GCF_002087225.1 Trypanosoma theileri
TAAAAAAAAAAAGTCGCCCGTGTTTTTTATTGATCGGGTTGTTCTCAAGCTTTTAAAGAAAAAAAAAATTGTTTTTGCAGCGCATCATGGGCGAAGAAAACAGGGTCCGCCCACCCCAGAGGAACCACCCAAAAAAGCCTCATGGAATTAGAAGGGGCTTTGGCAAAAGTAAATGGTTTTTCTACATAAAAGCAAACTCAAAAGCGTGGTCGAAGGGGATGTGCGTGTGACAGGGCCTGCGCGGAAACGTTGTGCGTTCGAAAAAAATTCGTAACCCAGCAGAGACCGAAAAGAAAAAGAAAAAGAAACGCGTGCGGATACCATTGATTCTGCCTCTGCGCGCTTTTGTGGTGTGCGGTTAGGGTCCGCCCAGAATATCCCAAAGGGTGGTGGTGGAGGCGGGGCTCTGGATTGAGGGGCTTCGGCCCTGCCGGCTTCGGTGGGGCGTTGGGTTTTTTTGATAGCTTGCGAAAAGAATGATCAAGCCTTACTGACTATTATATCTGGTATGTGTTATTAACTTTTAGGAATATTTTTTACTTCTTTTCATTCCTAACAGCGAGTCAATGGTAAGTTTCTGAAAAGAAAGTAGTAAGTTTTTTAAAGTAAGGTATATGATGACGACAACCATTCAGCCCTATACACCGCTAGAGTGGAGGATTTG
>NW_021639847.1:50178-50639 GCF_002087225.1 Trypanosoma theileri
AAGAGAGGAGCTTTGGCCCACGCCGCGGCAGCAGTGGTCGAACACGATCTCGACCCACGACTGCTAACTCAGCTGGGGAAACACGCGGATCCCATGGAACTCCCACGAAGCACGGTACGATATCTCGGCCATTGGGCCGCAACAATAAACAAGTCCGTGCAATTGACATCATTGATGTAAATGATTTGGGAAAATGGGCAACAGCCAGCTGGACATTGCCAGAACCTGTAACACAAGGTTTGTGTGCACCATTTAAGGGGCACAATATAATTCACCGATCCCACCGTACCAGGGTGGCGACAAAAGAAGAAGAAGAGCGTTTACCGTTGCAACAAGTCGACGTAGGTACACTGTCCATAAAATGGATTAGGGAACGGATGAATAATAAGGCGAAGAAGCGCTGGGACGAGGTGTGGGGCATAATGCAGACACCCACACCAACGGTAATGGACCGGGAATCC
>NW_021639847.1:51804-52034 GCF_002087225.1 Trypanosoma theileri
GTGGAAGCTTGGGGAAGGAAAATTTTGAAGAATATACAACAATGCGGCGCCACCATCGGAGAGCAGAAGCTCAAAACCAAGGAATATGATTTCATTGGAGTACATTTCAATCACAAAGATCACACGGTTTCTTTAAGTGACAAAACAATAAAGCGGTTACAACAGGCACCTTCTCTCGACAAAACGACAGTCGAAGAATTGGAGAGTACAGTTTCGCGTATGATGTACGC
>NW_021639847.1:52404-52810 GCF_002087225.1 Trypanosoma theileri
GATTTATTATTTTTTCCCAATGACATTGAAATCAACTGCATAGAAAATAAAAGAAAAACTCCTCATTGCCAAAAACATTTGTTGCTGTGAGAAAAAAAAAAACGTAGTACTGAAAGCGTCTTTCACACGACCCACAAGGGAAGAANGTTCATCTCGCTTTACGAGGGTTTAAGACACATTTACATGGCCCCGTTGATATTCGCGTGGACAATACAACGGTTATGAACATCATGCAAAAAGGTAACACGCATTCACAGGCTTTAGTAAAGGAAGCTGACGCCATTGATAAAGTTCTTCGCTTACACGGAGTGCGGGCAACATGGAACTACGTAGCTTCAGAGCAGAACCCTGCGGATGGCATATCTCGAGGTAAACCAGTCCACTCATTAGACTTAGCGACGGGGTG